>NC_135233.1:533632267-533814767 GCF_051348905.1 Ranitomeya variabilis
CTCTAGCACCATACGAATTGTAGAAGCTGGTGGCATAGGACTGCTTGGAGTAGTGCTTCATACCCTGGTCGGCTACTCCAGTTAGATCTGAATGTGATGCATGAATTACCATTAGCTTTAACGACGGCATGACTAATTAATGTTTTCTTTTTTTGTGTTGTGTTTTCCAGGTATGGCCTCACAAGTCTTGATGTTCCCACCATATGTTTATCAAACTCAGTCAAGTGCCTTTTGTAGTGTGAAGAAACTGAAAATAGAACCAAGTACTTGTGTGTACAACAAGAGGAGCTATCCACACACCGACCTGAATGCTAGACACTTTGGATTTGCACATCCATCCAACAAGAGTAGGGCTCCTTTTCAGACAAAGAATCCAATTGACAGACCTCGCCAGCAGACTAGCGCATCCCAAACCAGCGCAGTCACAGTAAAACCCAACACAGGTGCTCCCAGGGAACGAGCAGCGCAGGCGCAGCCAGATCCAACAGAGGCACCAACAGTTGGGACATTGGATTGTGTATCAGACCTGCTGGAAGCGCATCAGCGATGTGGATTGAAGCGTAAGAGTGAAGAGTTGGAAAACCAAGGTGGCACCATGCAGATTGTTGATGAATTGTCGGTACTGCCTGCCATGCTACCAGGCAACGCAGCAAACCCAGTAGCTGTTGTGGCGACCACTGGTGCTTCTAAGCAGAATGGGGCTACTGTGGATGGTGACTATCAGTTGGTACAGCATGAAGTGTTGTGCTCGGTTAAAAATACTTATGAAGTACTGGATTTTTTGGGCCGGGGAACCTTTGGACAGGTGGTAAAGTGTTGGAAAAGGGGGACAAATGAGGTTGTGGCTGTCAAAATCCTAAAAAACCATCCTTCATATGCACGCCAAGGGCAGATTGAGGTAGGCATCCTTGCCAGGCTGAGCAGCGAGAATGCTGATGAGTTTAACTTTGTGCGTGCGTACGAATGCTTTCAGCATCGGAACCACACTTGCTTGGTTTTTGAAATGTTGGAACAGAATTTATATGACTTTTTAAAGCAAAACAAATTTAGCCCATTACCCCTGAAAGTTATCCGGGCCATCCTGCAGCAGGTGGCTACTGCACTGAAAAAGCTTAAAAGTCTTGGCTTAATTCACGCTGACCTCAAACCGGAGAACATCATGCTGGTGGATCCCGTGCGGCAACCTTACAGGGTGAAAGTAATCGACTTTGGCTCTGCTAGCCATATATCAAAGACTGTTTGCTCCACTTATCTGCAGTCCCGTTATTACAGGTAAGGCTTGTTTATAGCTTTTTTTTCTTCACTGAAACCTATTAAATATACCGCAGTTGTATATTCTCCTAAAGGGTTGTGTCTACTGTGTCTGTTGTTAGACTTTGTTCCCTTCACACCCTTTTCACGACTTTCTCAAGGAAATGGCAAAGTAGGATTCTGACTAGTTGTCAGGCTCTTTGTGTCTGGTCTTTTTATGTGTGTACAGAGTTTTTAGTTTAACGGATAAACTATTAGGATTCTGGTGTAGAGAACGGTTATAGACTGTGTGGTGATTGGTTGTCACCGATTGTTGGAGTTTGATTCCACTGATTACTTGGGGGGGAAAAAAGTCAGTAACACTAGGCACCCAACAAATAATATAAACTGAGGCAATGTTATGGCAAGTTTCTGCACCTTTGATCCAGCCATCTATGTCTATGCTGAGACAACTCCTTTATATAGAAATTGCACTGTTGAGCTAGAAGTATCTTATAATGGATGTGTAGGGTCTTTTTTTTATTTTAAAGGAACGTGACAGCAGGATTTACTCCTAGAGAAGTATTGGGAACATTTTTTCAGCCATCTAATACTGTTATTTCATGATTCCTGTGTTATACCTAAACGCCACCTGTGTGCTTAAAAACCATTGTTCCTGCCTACGGTTTGTGGACTGGTCAGGGACTGTGGTGTGACTGACATCCCAGCATGTCCAGGCTATGATGTCAGTCACGTGGGTGTGATCCCCGCACACTGCGGCAATGACTGCTAGGCGTCCTGCACTTGGTCACTGTCTGCAGGCGGGGAAGAGGGGTATGAGGAGACGATTGTACATTGTTTTTAAACACGCAGATACCATTCAGGTATAACACAGGGGTCGGTATTGGGAAGGTGACAGTGCACCCCTAATGTCTCCTAGCAGTAAATCTGCAGTCATGTTCCCTCATTGCAATTCCCTGGTGCAGTTTACTTTGACACACAAATCTCATTTTCTTGTAAATTCCCTTGTATTGATTGCGCCTCATTTTCCATTGCACGGTTATGTAGAATAGTCTTCAGTGCTATTTGCTTGTATAGATGGGGCCAGTTTGTAAATGACTTACCGTATATACTTGAGTATAAGCCAAGATTTTCAGCCACCAAAAAATGGGCTGAAAGTGCCCCTCCCGGCTTATACTCGAGTCATTGAAGGCGGGGGGTCGGCGGGTGAGGGAGAGCGACGCCTGTCAAATACTCACCTGCTCCCGGCGCTCCTGACTCGGTCCCCGCATGTCCCACGGTCTTCAGGTGCTGCAGCTTCTTTCCCCTGTTCAGCGGTCACTTGTACCGCTCATTAAAGTAATGAATATGGACTCCACTCCCATAGGGGTGGAGCCGCATATTCATTACTGTAATGAGTGGTACCATGTGACCACTCACTACAGGAAGCTGCCGTGCCCGAAGACCGTGGGACATGCAGGGACCGCGTCAGGAGCGCCGGGAGTAGGCGAGTATGTCATATTCACCTTTCCGCGTTCCACTGGCACTCCGTCTTCCGCGTCCTCTGCAGTGACTGTTCAGGTTAGAGGGCGCGATGACATACTAGTGTGCGCGCCGCCCTCTGCCTGATCAGTCAGTGCAGAGAGACTGGACGCTGAGGAGCAGCGACGAGAGGTGAGTATATCATTTTTTTTTTATTATTTTTTTTTATTATTTTTTTTTTAGTGCAGCAGCAGCAGCATTACATGTGGCACAATGTTATATGGAGCATCTATGGGGCCATAAAGAACTGCATGGAGCATTATATGGGGCCATAATGAGCTGTATGGAGCATTATATGGGGCATCTATGGGGCCATAACTGCATGGAGCATTATATGGAGCATCTATGGGGCCATAAAGAACTGCACGGAGCATTATGTGGGGCATCTATGGGGCTATAATGAACAGCATGGAGCATTATATGGAGCATTACATGGGGCCATAAAGAGCTGCATGGAGCATTATATGGATCATCTATGGGGCCATAAAGAACTGCATGGAGCATTATATGTGGCCATAAAGAACTGCATGGAGCATTATATGGGGCATCTATGGGGCCATAAAGAACTGCATGGAGCATCTATGGGGCCATAAACAACTGCCCGGAGCATTATATGGGGCCTATTTTGTATGGAGCATCTTATGGGGCCATAATGAACTGTATGGAGCATTATATGGGGCTCCTGATTCAATATGGATATTCAAAAACACTTAACCTACTGATGTCTCAATTAATTTTACTTTTATTGGTATCTATTTTTATTTTTGACATTTACCGATAGCTGCTGCATTTTCCACCCTAGGCTTATACTTGAGTCAATAAGTTTTCCCAGTTTTTGTTGCAAATTAGGGGGGTCGTCTTATACTCTGGTCGGCTTATACTCGAGTATATACGGTATTTTTTCTTTAGCTTGGGCAGTCTAGAAGTTTCTGTGCATTGCGCAGTGTTGCAGGGTCAGCATTGTAGAGAGTACTTCACTTATTTCCCGTTAGCTTTTACGTCTCCATTTGTCATTAATGTCATTAATGTCTCATTGAGCAGCATTAAGCCCACGTTATATATAGCGCATCGTGATTACTCGCTAATCCCGCCCCCTGCACAGTAGCTCCGCCCCAACACATCACCACACATACCGCCCCCCACCCCATTACCACACACAATCCCGCCCCCCCCACTACATTACCACACACAATACCGCCCCCCCACCACATTACCACCCGAGGCTCTGTCCCCACACATTACCACCCGAGGCTCTGTCCCCACACATTACCACACGAGGCTCTGTCCCCACCCATTACCACACGAGGCTCTGTCCCCACCCATTACCACACGAGGCTCTGTCCCCACCCATTACCACACGAGGCTCTGTCCCCACACATTACCACACGAATCCAGTTTGTTTTTGATTTTACACTGTGAATAAAATGTATTAGTATTATTATTATTATTATTATTGTTAATTATTATTAACTTCATTTTAAGTTAATTTACCACTTGCGTAAGCGCTATTGAATATTGTCATTATTTACGTTAGTTTAATCACCAACAGCGTTAATTACATAGCAATGAGCATGCCAAGCATTAGCTGGCTAGAAACTGCTAGTTAGTTTATAGGCTCAGAAATCAGATGCAGGAAGGTAAAATTACCTGATCACTGTGTCTGGAGGCCAGTTTGGCAGGAGTTCACACTACAGTCTGATCTACTTGACTTTAGAAGAAGATATCCACCATAAGCACTGATTGATTTAAAGGGAATCTGTCACCCCAAAATCGTGGGTGAGGTAAGCCCACCGGCATCAGGGGCTTATCTACAGCATTCTGGAATGCTGTACATAAGCCCCCGATGTATCCTAAAAGATTAGAAAAAGACGTTAAGATTATACTCACCCAGGAGCGTTCCAGCTGCTGGTCCGGGTCTGGGGCCTCCCATCTCCATCAGATGAAGTCCTCTTCTGGTCTTCACGCTGCGGCTCCGGCGCAGGTGTACTTTGTCCTGTTGAGGGCAGAGCAAAGTACTGCAGTGCGGAGGTGCTGGGCCTCTCTGACCTTTCCCGGTGCCTGCGCACTGCAGTACTTTGCTCGGCCCTCAACAGGGCAGACAAAGTACGCCTGCGCCGGAGCCGCAGCGTGAAGACCAGAAGAGGACTTCATCTGATGAAGATGGGAGGCGCCGGACCCGGACCAGCAGCGGGAACGCCCCTGGATGAGTATAATCTTAACCTCTTTTTCTAATCTTTTAGGGTACATCGGGGGCTTATCTACAGCATTCCAGAATGCTGTAGATAAGCCCCTGATGCCGGTGGGCTTACCTCACCCGCGATTTTGGGGGTGACAGGTTCCCTTTAATTATGACTATAGAATTGTAAGCCTGAGTCACCTGTGTGTCCAGGACTTCATTCTTGTCTGAATATGACCTCTGGATCTGACTTGTTTATCCTCCCTCGTATTGGGTTGGATCACAGTAGCTGGGAAAGATGGACATTAATGCAAGGTCCTAAGTATCCATAGTGTAGCTTTCCGTTATATCACTTGCTTAAGACTTCTTTTTTTTTTTAAATGTTTATTGCTAGACCCAATAATTTTTTTTCTGCTGTATTGATATGGAATCATGTCAGGAACCACAGTATGAAATGGAAAGCATGCAGAACAGGTAGGCTCCACAGAAAGTGCCCTAATCCTGCACCATAAGTGCCCTAATCCTGCACCATAAGTGTCCAAATCCTGCCCCACGTGTGTCCAAATCCTGCCCCACGTGTGTCCAAATCCTGCCCCACGTGTGTCCAAATCCTGCCCCACGTGTGTCCAAATCCTGCCCCACGTGTGTCCAAATCCTGCCCCACGTGTGTCCAAATCCTGCCCCACGTGTGTCCAAATCCTGCCCCACGTGTGTCCAAATCCTGCCCCACGTGTGTCCAAATCCTGCCCCACGTGTGTCCAAATCCTGCCCCACGTGTGTCCAAATCCTGCCCCACGTGTGTCCAAATCCTGCCCCACGTGTGTCCAAATCCTGCCCCACGTGTGTCCAAATCCTGCCCCACGTGTGTCCAAATCCTGCCCCACGTGTGTCCAAATCCTGCCCCACGTGTGTCCAAATCCTGCCCCACGTGTGTCCAAATCCTGCCCCACGTGTGTCCAAATCCTGCCCCACGTGTGTCCAAATCCTGCCCCACGTGTGTCCAAATCCTGCCCCACGTGTGTCCAAATCCTGCCCCACGTGTGTCCAAATCCTGCCCCACGTGTGTCCAAATCCTGCCCCACGTGTGTCCAAATCCTGCCCCACGTGTGTCCAAATCCTGCCCCACGTGTGTCCAAATCCTGCCCCACGTGTGTCCAAATCCTGCCCCACGTGTGTCCAAATCCTGCCCCACGTGTGTCCAAATCCTGCCCCACGTGTGTCCAAATCCTGCCCCACGTGTGTCCAAATCCTGCCCCACGTGTGTCCAAATCCTGCCCCACGTGTGTCCAAATCCTGCCCCACGTGTGTCCAAATCCTGCCCCACGTGCGTCCAAATCCTGCCCCACGTGCGTCCAAATCCTGCCCCACGTGCGTCCAAATCCTGCCCCACGTGCGTCCAAATCCTGCCCCACGTGCGTCCAAATCCTGCCCCACGTGCGTCCAAATCCTGCCCCACGTGCGTCCAAATCCTGCCCCACGTGCGTCCAAATCCTGCCCCACGTGCGTCCAAATCCTGCCCCATGTGTGCGTCCAAATCCTGCACCAGAAGTCCTGAAAATTCTTGGGTGTTTGGAATAAACTCTGCTTTTAACCCACAGTAATAAAGCAGACGAGAATGTTGCAGGTTCACAAGTGGAAATATGATGTAATATTTCTATTTTGGATGTTTATTTTTAGCACGCAATGGCTGCAGTGTAGATATGAAATATCATCCTATAGTTAAAATGAAATCCATTCTAATACAGAGGTGTTCCCACTTTACAGGTTAGACTATAAGGTGCCTTGTGAATATGGTTAATTACATTCAACTAGGTGAATCATCCTTGTAAGTAACCGAGAACGAAGAGTCAGGTTCCACAAATAACCGCTTCTGTAATCATTGCTGAAATGACCAGCTCTGCCTTTGTACGTCATGACCGGCGTTTCCATCCAAGGCTTAGTCACAGAATGCACCAGTACTTGCTACTGAGGACACCATATTTTATGTGTCATTAGAAGAAGGTCCCCATTAAATGTGATTATTATTGGCAAAAAAAATAAAATAAATGCAATAAAAATAGTCCAGTAAAATTAGAAACATACCTTTCACGTATATGAAAAGAAATCTTGTCCACAATGTTTTCATTCTTTTTATCAGAAATCTTGAACACAAGTGTTAATTTTCTACTGATTTGTATAATTTTCAGCTATTGTGGCTTTGTGTATCTGGTCCTTTACTACTTATTAGGCTGAGTGGTGAGGGTTGACCCCAGCTAAAATCCAGTGCCTTAGGCTAGATTCACGGGCCTCATTTGGTCCTCATTCTCAGCCCATCTGTGGGTCTCGTGGCCTGCACCAACAGCGTCATGTGCCTAAGAGGCCGTTAGTGTAGGCCAGGAGCCAGGAATTCTGGGCCGAACATGGACCATAACATGAGGACATATCAATTTACAGCTAGAAAGAAATCTGTTCTGAGGTGTATACATTTTTTTTCCCTCAATCTTTACCTCATTGGAACAAGGAACATGAAGAAATTCGAGGTTTCTAGGTTTAAGAAAAGAAAATTGTGTCAGGGATTGTTCTAAAATAAATAACTCAGCTTTACTTACCAGGTGTATGCTGCTGCTTCGGTGGTCCCTGCTGACCCTGCAGTGGTGACATCTCATACATCATTCATGTGGTCATTGCCACCAATTACTGACTTCAGCCGTGACCTTTGTACTTGTGGCTGCAGTGGCTACATGACTGATGTACAGTATGGGGCAGCAAAACTGCAGAGCCGGGCGGCGGGGTCAAAGTGGTGGCACAATCAACTGGTAAGTAGTGTTGAGCATTCCGATACCGCAAGTATCGGAATTCCGATAGAGTTCCGATACTTTTGTGGTATCGGGAATCGGTATCTGATCCATATTAATGTGTAAAATAAAGAATTAAAATAAAAAATATTGATATACTCACCTCTCCGGAGGCCCCTGCACCTTACCGCTGTTAACCGGCAGCCTTCTTTGCTTAAAATGAGCGCGTTTAGGGCCTTCCATGACGTCGCGGCTTGTGATTGGTCCCGTGGCGGTCACATGAGCGGCACGCGACCAATCAGAAGCCGTGACGTCATGGAAGGCCCTAAACGCGCTCATTTTAAGCAAAGAAGGCTGCCGGTTAACAGCGGTAAGGTGCAGGGGCCTCCGGAGAGGTGAGTATATCAATATTTTTTATTTTAATTCTTTATTTTACACATTAACATGGATCCCAGGGCCTGAAGGAGAGTTTCCTCTCCTTCAGACCCTGGGAACCATCAGGATACCTTCCGATACTTGGTGTCCCATTGACTTGTATTGGTATCGGGTATCGGTATCGGCGATATCCGATACTTTTCGGGTATTGGCCGATACTATCCGATACTTTCAAGTATCGGACGGTATCGCTCAACACTACTGGTAAGTAATACTTGTTTCTTACCTTTAAACTTTCCATACTCTTCTGCAAGTTTTGGACAATTTTTGGAAAGTCCTGTAAATGGTGGAACAATTTAATTAAAGGGAGTCTGTCACCCCAAAAATCGTATATGAGCTAAGGCCACCGGCATTAGGGGCTTATCTACAGCATTCTGTAATGCTGTAGATAAGCCCCCAATGTAACCTGAAAGGTAAAGGCCCCATCTCACATAGCGAGATCGCTGCTGAGTCACAAGTTTTGTGACGCAACAGCGACCTCAGTAGCGATCTCGCTATGTTTGACACGTACCAGCGACCCGGCCCCTGCTGTGAGATCGCTGGTCGTGTCGGAATGGCCTGGACCTTTTTTTGGTCGTTGAGGTCCCGCTGACATCGCTGAATCGGTGTGTGTGTGACACGGATTCAGCGATGTCTTCACTGGTAACCAGGGTAAACATCGGGTTACTAAGCGCAGGGCCGCGCTTGGTAACCCGATGTTTACCCTGGTTACCATCGTAAATGTAAAAAAAACAAACAAACAGTACATACTCACATTCCGGTGTCCGTCAGGTCCCTTGCCGTCTGCTTCCCGCTCTGACTGAGATCCGGCCGTAAAGTGAAAGTACAGCACAGCGGTGACGTCACCGCTCTGCTGTTAGGGCCGGCACTCAGTCAGGGCAGGAAGCGAACGCCGGGGGATGCGAAGGTGAGTATGTACTGTTTGTTTTTTTTTACTTTTACGCTGGTAACCAGGGTAAACATCGGGTTACTAAGCGCGGCCCTGCGCTTAGCAACCCGATGTTTACCCTGGTTACCCGGGGACCTCGACATCGTTGGTCGCTGGAGAGCGGTCTGTGTGACAGCTCTCCAGCGACCACACAGCGACTAAACAGCGACGCTGCAGCGATCAGCATCGTTGTCTGTATCGCTGCAGCGTCGCTGTGTGTGACGGGGCCTTAAGAGAAACAGGTTAGATTATACTAACCCAGGGGCGGTCCCGCTGTGGTCTGGCCTGATGGGCGTCGCGGTCCGGCACCTCCTATTTTCAAACCATGACGTCCTCTTCTTGTCTTCCTGCCGCGGCGCAGGCGTACTTTATCTGCCGTGTTGAGGGCAGAGCAAAGTACTGCAGTGTGCAGGCGCCGGGAAAGGTCAGAGATGCCCAGCGCCTGCGCACTGCAGTACTTTGCTCTGCCCTCAACATGGCAGATAAAGTACGCCTGCGCCGGAGTGTGAAGACAAGAAGAGGACGTCATCGTAAGAAGATAGGAGGCGCTGGACCCGGATCACGACGCCCATCGGACCTGGACTGCAGCAGGACCGCCCCTGGGTGAGTAGAATATAGCCTCTTTTTCTTACCTTTCAGGATACATCGGGGGCCCCTGATGCTGGTGGGCTTAGCTCATACAATTTTGGGGGTGACAGACTCCCTTAAAAGGAACAGTAAATTTAGAAAAAAACTATGTAAAGATTTTTGCCTGAGAAGAGATATATTGAAGCATATACTAAACATGTTGATGCAGATATCAGTCAGTGAGAGCTGTAAAACTGCTTCCAGTTCTGCTTTACTGTTTTTTTTTCCCTGTTAGCAGCACTATTATGTGGCACCGCACAGACTGCATGTATTACAATGTGTGGAGGAAACCTGTCTGTAGAAACATCTGATATAATGTCATATATTTTCCTTTTGAGCAGTAAAGTTTCTGAAGCCGAACTACAAGCTTGGGTTTTGCTCTAGCATCACATGGACAAATGTTATTCTATCACTTTGAACCACAGATCACAGTAATGTAGCAGCTTTGCTTAAAATAGGTCCCTGAGCCCGGCCAAAGCATGTTGACTACTATAGATGGTGAGGCTGTCTGACTAGACGTGAAAAAAGACAGGAGTACGTTGCTAAGTGGGTTCGTTTGCTCAAGGTCAGCATGATCTAAAGTGAGCTGCTCCAGTGCTGGGGGCCAGCCTCCGTGTCTTCTGGAGCCAGTATATATTGTGCGGAGAGATCGTCCCTGCCAGCTGACCCTCTAAGTGAACTGCTTTCATTCTGCTCACTGTTTTTACTAGTTAGTCTAATAACTTTGCTCCTTTTTTGCCCTGTAGATCACATGCTTGTTGCTTATCTGTAGCTTTTTTAAGGGATGATGTCACCAGCCCAAGATCCATTTTTATTAAGAGGAAGGTGCCACCAGTTTTCTTGCAGTTTATTTTTATGGGAAATTAAGCTTAAAATAGTAATTAAAATGTATTAATGCAATGTTTGCACTGTTTGCAAACATTTCTATATGAAAAATATTATATTCCTCTAGTCACCTTCCACAACAGCCACTTCGGAGGTTGTCTTCCCCGCCCTACTAGGGGACAGGAACACAGAGGTTAAATACCCCTCCCCTTCCTGCAGCCACCAGTGTTTTTCTGTCCCCTATGGGGCATGAAGAGGATCTGAAAGGGCTGCCGTGGCTGGCGATCGGAGCTCCACACATTACCTCTACAAGCCGGGCAGCTGAGGTCGGGGGCTTCGTCTCCTCCTCTGATGCTGCTCCCGTCTCCTTGCCTTGGCAGGGCTCGGGACCTTCCAGCCTCTCCTGCGCCTCCTCCGAGGGTAAAGCGGGACGGTGACGTGCAAGCCGGGGACCTCCTGTAGCCCCCCGGTTTCCTCCTCTCCTGCTGCGTCCCAGGTGCGGTCCACGGTGGGAGCACGCTGTGTTGTGGCGCACGTCTCGGGTGGCGCGTCACTTCCGGTGCGACGCGCGTTTCACTTCCGGTCTGTTCCTGTGCGTTCCACTTTAAAGCACATGCGCGCGCCGGCCTTCGTTTTCCACCGCATCTATTACCAGGGTGTTCCGGGAACGATTCCCCCCAATTGGGCCAAGGTTGGAGGAGGAGCACAGATGATGCTGACCCACGATCCCCTTAAAAGATCCGGGTGGGGAATCACCAGGTAAGGCCTGTCTGACGCTGACTGTGAACGGACATGGACTGTGACAAACCCCCTTGCTCTGCATCTGCAGAACCCAGCGTACCCCCTCCTACTGTAAGTAGCAGGTGTTGGCCCCAGCTATCCTATATTCATTCCTACAAGCGGCTTGGCAAACCTTTTTCTCTCTCTTAGGCTATGTCTCCACGTTCAGGATGGCCGGCGGTTACGCCGCAGCGGCGAAGCCGCTCGGCGCTAAGCCCCGCCCCCTTTCTGGGACGCGATCATGCCGGATGTGTTAACTCTTCACATCCGGGATGATCGCTCGCTCCCATAGGGCCCTGTGATATGCCTTGCGGGGACGCTGCGTCCCCGCAAGGTGTACGGGCATGCTGCGATCTGAAAAGACGCGCAGCATGTCCGGAGTCGCAGGCCCGCCGCGTGCGGGTTTCCACGCATAGTGGAGACGGGATTTCATAAAATCCCCTCCACTATGCTGGAACATCTGGACGCTGCTTTTTTGACGCTGCAGCTCTGCGCAGCGTCAAAAAAGCAGCGTTTCCTGACCGTGGAAACATACCATTATAAGGAGAAAAGGTCTCTGACCCTAGAAGGACAAGCCGCAAGTGTAAAATGTGTGCAGCCAGACTCCCATCTACTTATGGGAAAAAGCTCTGCCAGTCTTGTACAGATGAGGTCCTACGCGCTGAGCAGCCCTCTCTTCTGGATAGCATAAGATCCCTCATTAAACAAGAGGTCCAGTCTTTCATGGCCACCCTCTCCCAGATCCCGGTGCCTCAACCACCTCTTTCTAAAAAGAGGAAAAAGGCCCCAGTAGAGTCTGACTCAGACTCAGGGGAGATTCAATCCTCGGGTTCGGAGGATGTTTGGGAGAATGAGGGTTCCACTTCCACCCCCACCCCTAAATCAGAGAACAAAAAATATTACTTTAATTCTGAGGAAATGGGTGACCTAATCAGTATAGTAAGAGGCACCATGGCGGTGGAGGATGAGGAAATTAAACTTAAACGTACAGGACGAGATGTTTGAGGGTCTAAAGCCCAAAGATCAAAAGGGGTTTTGCTGTACATAAAAACATACAGAATCTAATTCTACACGAATGGGGCCTCCCTGAAAAAGGTCTTAGTATTCCCTCAGACTTAAAAAAAAATAAAATAAAAAAAAAAAAATGTTTCCCCTTGGACAGAGAACTCCTTATGGGAGACCCCAAAAGTGAATGTACACTTTTGGGAAGTACATTTGAACAGCAAGGGGGCTTGTTGTTGAAGGGAAATAGAGAAGAAAAAAAAATCTTTAAATCTTCAGCATAGCGAGTGTGAGCGAGCTGAGTGTGACCTGAGCGTAAGTGTGGACGGCGGTAAGTGTGACTTGTGATTCAGTGAGGAGGTATTTGGAAGGCCTTTAACAAATACCTGTGTGAATTTGTGTGAGTTGCTGAATTGGGAGTAGCTATATTCACAAGGGGTTAACTTAGGGCGGGCGGTCATAATCAAGGGTTTATAAGGGGCAGCTGTTTGGGGCTCAAGTCCTTTTGGGAAGTACATTTGAACAGCAAGGTGGCTTGTTGTTGAAGGGAAATAGAGAAAAAAAAAATAAAATCTTGAAATCTTCAGCATAGCGAGTGTGAGCGAGCTGAGTGTGACCTGAGTGTAAGTGTGGACGGCGGTAAGTGTGACTTGTGTTTCAGTGACTTTGGAATCAGGGAGTTTCCAAGGGAGGAATTGCTGTCTGTTTTTAATTAATACTTTGTATTTATTTTTTATATAACGTTTCTGTGGTGCAATCCCCATTAGGAAATGTGCTCCACTATTGTTAATGCCATCCAGTGCACATCTTGCCTCATGTATGCAGTCCTTGATCAGCCGGTCGAGGGTGCATACTGCTGTGCGAGATGTGAGCACGTTGTGCATTTGGAATCCCAGATTCTGGATCTAAATGTGCAGCTGGCAACACTGAGATCCATAGACAATATGGAGAGGAGTCTTCTGCTCACTGAGCAGACGCTCAATGGGATAGATGAGGGGGGGGATGGTAGGATGGAGCTGCAGGACAGTGAGGCAGTTAGCTGGGTGACAGATAGAAGGCGGGGTAGAGGGAAGAGTGCCAGGGAGGCTAGTCCTGATCTGGCACACCCCAATAAGTTTGCTAAGTTGGCAGATGAGGGGGGTGCCAGTACAGGGGTAGCACTGCTGCAGCCAGGCATGCCCTCTGAAAGCCGGAGGAGTGACTGCTCCAGTAAGGAGGGAAATAGGGGAGCAGGGCAGGCCAGACTGGTGCTGGTAGTGGGGGACTCAATTATTAGGGGAACAGATAGGGCAATCTGTCAGAAAGACAGGGATCGTCGAACGGTGTGCTGCCTACCTGGCGCTCGAGTCCGACACATCGCTGATCGGGTGGACAGATTACTGGGAGGGGCTGGTGAGGACCCAGCGGTCATGGTGCACATTGGCACAAATTACAAAGTTAGAGGTAGGTGGAAGGTCCTTAAAGATGATTTCAGGGAATTAGGCTGCAAGCTGAAAGCAAGGACCTCCAACGTGGTATTTTCCGAAATACTGCCTGTACCACGTGCCACGCCAGAGAGGCAACGGGAGATTAGGGAGGTTAATAAGTGGCTCAAGAATTGGTGTAGGAAGGAGGGGTTTGGGTTCCTGCAGAACTGGGCCGACTTCTCAGTTAGCTACAGGCTCTACGCTAGGGACGGGCTGCACCTCAATGGGGAAGGTGCAGCTGTGCTGGGGGAAAAAATGGTAAGAAGGTTGGAGGAGTGTTTAAACTAGGGATTGGGGGGGAGGGTATTCATTTTATAGGAGGGGAAGATAGTGCAGATAGAGACCTGGGCACAAATAAGGAAGTTGGGGGTGGCGGTGGCATGGGGGGTGGGGTTAGAACAGTTAGTAATTTAAGAAAGAATAGAGGTACAGAGAGGAAGATCAAGTGCATGTATACTAATGCCAGAAGCCTCGCCAACAAAATGGACGAATTAGAACTAATGTTGTTGGAACATAATTATGACATGTTGGGGATATCTGAAACATGGCTGGATGAGAGCCATGACTGGGCTGTTAACTTGCAGGGCTATAGTCTGTTCAGAAATGACCGTACAGATAAGCGAGGGGGAGGGCTGTGTCTGTATGTAAAATCCACCTTAAAACCCATCCTGCGTGATAATATAGGTGAATCTAATGAAAATGTAGAGTCCCTGTGGGTGGAGATAAGGGGAGGGGGAAAAAATAATAAATTACTGATAGGGGTTTGTTATAAATCTCCAAAAATAATGGAAGCAATGGAGAATATCCTCGTAAAGCAAATAGATGAAGCTGCGACTCAAGGAGAAGTCATTATTATGGGGGACTTCAACTACCCTGAAATAGATTGGGGAACAGAAACCTGCAATTCCAGTAAAGGTAATCGGTTTTTGACAACTATGAGAGACAATTACCTTTCACAACTGGTTCAGGACCCAACAAGGAGGGGGGGCACTGCTAGACCTAATATTAACCAACAGGCCAGACCGCATATCAAATATAAGGGTTGGGGGTCACTTGGGGAATAGTGATCACAAAATAATAAGTTTTCAGGTCTCCTTTAATAAGATGTGTAGTAGAGGGGTGACAAGGACACTAAACTTCAGGAGCACAAATTTCCAACGGATGAGAGAGGATCTTGGTGCAGTTAACTGGGATGATATCCTGAGACATAAAAATACACAAAGAAAATGGGAGACGTTTATTAGCATCCTGGATAGGACCTGTGCACAGTATATACCATATGGGAATAAACATACTAGAAATAGGAGGAAACCAATATGGCTAAATAGAGCTGTAAGGGGCGCAATAAGTGACAAAAAGAAAGCATTTAGAGAATTAAAGGAAGTAGGTAGTGATGAGGCATTAAATAAATATAGAAAATTAAATAAATTCTGTAAAAAGCAAATCAAGGTAGCAAAGATTGAGACAGAGAGACTCATTGCCAGAGAGAGCAAAAATAATCCCAAAATATTCTTTAACTACATAAATAGTAAGAAACTAAAAAATGATAGTGTTGGCCCCCTTAAAAATAGTCTGGGTGAAATGGTGGATGAGGATGGGGAAAAAGCCAATATGCTAAATGACTTTTTTTCATCAGTATTTACAAAAGAAAATCCCATGGCAGCCAATATGACTAATGATAAAAATTCCCAATTAAATGTTACCTGCTTAACCCAGCAGGAAGTACAGCGGCGTCTAAAAATCACAAAAATTGACAAATCTCCGGGCCCGGATGGGATACACCCCCGAGTACTGCAGGAACTAAGTACAGTCATTGATAGACTGTTATTTTTAATCTTTAAAGAGTCCATAATAACAGGGTCTGTACCACAGGACTGGCGTATAGCAAATGTGGTGCCAATATTCAAAAAGGGGACAAAAACTGACCTCGGTAATTATAGGCCAGTAAGCTTAACCTCTACTGTGGGTAAAATCCTGGAGGGCATTCTAAGGGATGCTATACTGGAGTATCTGAAGAGGAATAACCTCATGACCCAGTATCAGCACGGGTTTACTAGGGACCGTTCATGTCAGACTAATTTGATCAGCTTCTATGAAGAGGTAAGTTCCGGACTGGACCAAGGGAGCCCAGTGGATGTAGTGTATATGGACTTTTCAAAAGCTTTTGATACGGTGCCACACAAAAGGTTGATACATAAAATGAGAATAATAGGGATAGGGGAAAATATGTGCAAGTGGGTTGAGAGCTGTCTCAGGTATAGGAAACAAAGGGTGGTTATTAATGGAGCACACTCGGACTGGGTCGCGGTTAGTAGTGGGGTACCACAGGGGTCAGTATTGGGCCCTCTTTTTTAACATTTATTAATGACCTTGTAGGGGGCATTCAGAGTAGAATTTCAATATTTGCAGATGACACTAAACTCTGCAGGGTAATCAATACAGAGGAGGACAATTTTATATTACAGGATGATTTATGTAAACTAGAAGCTTGGGCTGATAAATGGCAAATGAGCTTTAATGGGGATAAATGTAAGGTCATGCTCTTGGGTAGAAGTAATAAGATGTATAACTATGTGCTTAATTCTAAAACTCTGGGCAAAACCGTCAATGAAAAAGACCTGGGTGTATGGGTGGATGACAAACTCATATTCAGTGGCCAGTGTCAGGCAGCTGCTACAAAGGCAAATAAAATAATGGGATGCATTAAAAGAGGCATAGATGCTCATGAGGAGAACATAATTTTACCTCTATACAAGTCACTAGTTCGACCACACTTAGAATACTGTGCACAGTTCTGGTCTCCGGTGTATAAGAAAGACATAGCTGAACTAGAGCGGGTGCAGAGAAGAGCAGCCAAGGTTATTAGAGGACTGGGGGGGTCTGCAATACCAAGATAGGTTATTACACTTGGGGCTATTTAGTTTGGAAAAACGAAGACTAAGGGGTGATCTTATTTTAATGTATAAATATATGAGGGGACAGTTACAAAGACGTTTGTGATGATCTTTTTAATCATAGACCTGAGACAGGGACAAGGGGGCATCCTCTACGTCTGGAGGAAAAAAGGTTTAAGCATAACAGACGCGGATTCTTTACTGTAAGAGCAGTGAGACTATGGAACTCTCTGCCGTATGATGTTGTAATGAGTGATTCATTACTTAAATTTAAGAGGGGACTGGATACCTTTCTGGAAAAGTATAATGTTACAGGGTATATACACTAGATTCCTTGATAAGGCGTTGATCCATGGAACTAGTCTGATTGCCGTATGTGGAG
Source organism: Ranitomeya variabilis (assembly GCF_051348905.1). NCBI lineage: Eukaryota > Metazoa > Chordata > Amphibia > Anura > Dendrobatidae > Ranitomeya > Ranitomeya variabilis. The sequence goes on from NC_135233.1 coordinate 533,649,329, forward strand.
TCGGGAAGGAATTTTTTTCCCCAAGGTGGAGCTTACTCTTTGCCACATGGGTTTTTTTTGCCTTCCTCTGGATCAACATGTTAAAGCAGGTTAGGTTAGGCTATGGGTTGAACTAGATGGACTTAAAGTCTTCCTTCAACCTTAATAACTATGTAACTATGTAACTATCTCCACAAATCAGTGGGTCCTTCGTACCATACGAGATGGACTAAAAATAGAATTCGAGAGACCTCCCCCACAGTGCTTGAAGATAACCTCCCTACAAACCCCACACCTCCAAAACTCCTTGTTAAGAGATCTACAAAATCTACTCCAATCAAATGTGATCTCTCTGGTGCCAAGACTGGAGGAAGGACGTGGCCATTATTCACGTCTCTTTCTGGTAACAAAACCGTCAGGGAAAAACAGGATCATCATAAACCTGAAACGAATCAGTCCGGTACAGGAGATTCAAAATGAAAACAATCAGGTCGATAATCCCCCTCATCGGGCAAAATTGGGTAATGGCGACAGTGCATCTGAGGGATGCGTAATACCATGTACCAATCCACCCAGAACACAGAAAATTCCTCAGATTCGCAGTCTCTCAGGGGCAGCAAATCAAACATTTCCAATTCAACGTCCTACCCTTCAGCATCTCTTCGGCTCCACGGGTTTTTACAAAAATTATGGCGGAAGCAATGATCCTCATCCGTCGCCAGGGAATATGCATTGTCCCATATTTGGACGACTTTCTCATCATGGCACCATCTACCCCCCCGTCTGGAGACGGATTTAACAAAGACCCTGGAGATATTAAGGTTCCTGGGCTGGATCCCAAATCTAGAAAAATCTGAGATCCATCCATCCACAAGGAGAAAGTTTCTGGGGGTTCTTCTGGACTCGAAAGAAAGAACATCATTTCTACCCAGGGATCGTCAGATCGACCTTGTCCAGAGAATAACCAAATTCAGGGACCAGCGAGCGCCGACCCTCAGGGAGTCAATGTTTGTCCTAGGATCCTTGACCGCATGCATCCAAGCAGTTAACTGGGCTCAGGCTCACATGCGAACCCTTCAAACCTACGTGCTCCTACATTACAGGAAACGACAGATCCCATTGACTCAGAGGATTTTTCTCCCCGGCCACATAAAATCGGCCCTGAAGTGGTGGTTAGATTACCAAAATCTTCAGAGGGGGGTCAGCTGGGAACAGCTTCCCTGAAGACACTCCGCTCAGATGCCAGCAGACGAGGCTGGGGTGCAGTGGTCGAGGGTTACCACTTTCAGGGACGATGGGCATCAAGCATCAGCAGCAGTTCCTCGAACCTAAGAGAACTAAAGGCTGTGGAAGAAGCCCTAAAAGCGTCATCTGCGCTGATCCAAAATCACGTTCGTATCTACTCGGACAACATGACCACAGTAGCCTACCTGCGACACCAGGGAGGAAGGAAGTATGCCGGTCTAAAGGAAATAGCAGCAAGAATTTTGTTCTGGACAGAGAAAAACCTGTCAGTCACAGCGGTACATCTAAGAGGGTTAGACAATACTCAGGCAGACTTCTCAGCCGGCAAGACATACATCCAGGAGAGTGGTGTCTGGACCAAACAGTGTTCATGTCCCTAACCTCAAGATGGGGAACTCCAGAGGTGGACCTGTTTGCCAATGGACAAAATGCGAAGGTGGAGACATTCTTCTCCCTCTATTGCACGGATGGGGCACAGGGAATAGATGCGTTCTCACCGTTGTGGAGGTTCAACCTCGCGTATGCCTTTCCACCCATCCCCATGCTGGCAAAAACACTACAAAAAAGTCAGGACAGACCGAGTCACCACAATCCTAATCGCACAACTGTGACCTGGGAGAAGCTGGTACAGCACCCTACTGGACATGGCTCTAGAAGGTCCCTGGCTTCTACCTCAGAAAGTCGACCTTCTTCACCAAGGTCCCCTTCTGCATCCGGACCTACACAAACTGAACCTGGCGGCATGGTTACTGAGGCCAAAATTTTAAGAGCCAAGAGACTCTCGGATAAAGTAATCCAAACTCTCCAAAAAGTAGAAAGCCAGTAACCAATGCCATCTATGCCAAGGTCTGGAAAAGGTTTACATCCTGGTGCTCCCCAGAAACCCCAGACCCCTTCCATCCCAATATAGTACAGGTCTTAGACTTTTTACAGAGAGGTTTAGAAATGGGCCTTACCCCTAGCACACTCAAAGAGCAAGTATCGGCCCTTAGCACCTTTTTTGATCTAGACTTAGCCGACCACCGCTGGATCAAGCGCTTTATGACATCAGCATCCAGGATTCGTCCTAGACTCCATAGTAAGGTGCCGCCTTGGGACCTCAATATCGTGCTTAACGGTCTAACTCAAGATCCATTTGAACCACTGGAATCTATGACCATAAAGAGCTTAACCCTTAAAACAGTCGTCTTAGTCGCAATCACTACGGCTAGACGTATAGGAGAATTGCAGGCCCTGTCGATACAGGAACCTTATCTGATGTTCACTACAGATAGCATTATACTGAGACTAGATCAGTCCTTTCTACCTAAAGTGGTCTCAAATTTTGACAGGGATCAGGACATTGTGATACCCTCATTCTGCCCAAACCCCTCCAACCCTAAGGAAGAGACCTTCCACACCCTTGACGTTCGCAGGGTGGTTCTATCTTATCTATGACAGACTGAAGCCAGGCGAATTGATCAAAATTTATTCATCCAGTTCTCAGGACGGAACAAAGGCAAGAAGGCGGCAAAGAACACGATTGCAAATTGGATCAAACAGTCTATTTGCCTGGCTTACTCATCACAGAAACTTGATCCACTTCTCTGAAGGCACATTCTACCCGGGCGATGGCAACATCATGGGCAGAGAGGGGGAATGCTCATCAGAGCAGATATGCAGAGCCGCCACCTGGTCGTCCATCCACACGTTCACCAGACACTACAGGCTAAATTTCAATAGGGATTTAACATTTGGCAGATGAGTAATGCAGGCCGTGATCCCTCCCTAGAGAAATTAGCTGTTGGTACTACTCCGAAGTGGCTGTCGTGGAACGTGATTAGAGAAAATTGAATTAGTCTTATCGGTAATTCGGTTTCTAGGAACCTTCCACGACAGCACTAATTTCCCTCCCTATCTGATATTTTTTATTGGATGATTCCTGCACTTTTGTGGTAATTATACATGCTAGTGTGTCCAGGAAAACACTGGTGGTTGCAGGAAGGGGAGGGGTATTTAACCTCTTTGTGTTCCTGTCCCCTATTAGGGCGGGGAAGACAACCTCCAAAGTGGCTGTCGTGGAAGGTTCCTAGAAACCGAATTACTGGTAAGACTAATTCAATTATTTTCCTACAAATATATATATATATATATATATATATATATATTTATATATTTACCACTAGGGGGAGCATTTTCCGTTTTAGACCTCAAGTAGCTATAGTGAGACTTACCAGCTTTACGGTTAGCAGCAAAATTGAGGCAGTAAGTGCTGACATCACCATTTCCCTCCCCTTTTGGGTGGTCTAGCATCCCTGGAGCAAAATGAAGAGTAGCATCACAGGGCATCACCATTTTGTTTGTGACTGCCCTGTGATCTGCTATCGCCAGCAGTTACTGTCTCTCTTTCATCAGTCTCTGACCCAGATGACATGATCCTCTCACCTCCCTCCAGGATGCCTGGCCATTCACTGCAGGTCCTTATCATATCTTACTAAGGGATTAATCACAACTCCTGCAGAGCAACTGACAGCTCCTGCTCCTATAATGCTGATGGTACACTGTTCCTCCCTTGATGTTTCTGCTATTCTGCCTGTACTTTTCTCCTGCTTTTTACTCCCCTCAGCAGTCAATCTAGAATATGTTGTGCTGGAAGCAGTACTGCTTATGTTAGAAGCAGATCCGAGGGCACCATGAATATGGCAGCAGAACACTCCCACTATGAATTGAGCGTGCCCAGCTCACTGCTAATGCAGCTGCAATGTTAGAGAGAGGGTCAGCGGTGGTCTGTTATCTCCTATGATCATGGGTGCCCTATTATGACACTGATAGTGTAGTGCTGGTGCTGTGAACACAAGATGTCAGCCCCCAGTGCCTTCTTTTAACTCTTATAACACACAAAATATGTTTCAAATGCATTCAAAACTTGGTTATAACAGCATGTTATGCTACATTACATTGGTTAATTAATGATCTACATACGCGGTACCTTCCCTTTAAGGCACCTACATAATGTATTGTGAAGTCTTAACTATCTGCTATTGTAAATTGGAAACCACTTCTGTGCCCCTATAGTTAGGATCCTTGGATTTACCATGTGTTGCCTTGCAGGTTTTAACTGCTCCTCTCAGCTCCATGAAATAACAATTCTGAATTATTTTGAATTTAAAAAAGTTTGTAGACGTTGTCATTATTTCCTATGTATGTTGCTACCTGCACGCATCTTTCTATAAAGCATCATGCCTGTACGCAGAGGTCATGTCCTGCTTTTCAGCTCTTTGTTGCCTTGTTTTCTCTTTCCATTCTTTCAAAAATAGAAATGAATTCCAAAAGTAAGGGGAAGACCAACCTTTTGGAAATGGGCATCATCATTTTAAGAAAGAGAACAAAGACCTTAAGGTTATGTGCCTATGATCAGAAGAGCAGCTCACCTGTGCTGCGTCCCAGACGCTGCGTTGTACATGAGAAGCATAGTAGATGGGATTTATAGAAATCCTCTGTACTTCTATTTAGCGCTGCGTAAACTCACCTACAACACAGGTTTACACAAAAAAACATTGAAAAAATGCAAGTAGTCTAGTATAATAGGTGCTGAGATGGTGCATGCATTCTGCAACATCAAAAACTAACCAAAATCTCAGGGAACGTAGCCTAAGTGAGATCTCGGAAAAGTGCTGTAATGAGTAAGTCCAGGTAGTTCAGAGCTCTAAGTTATTTTTGGTGACTTTCATATCAGGTTTTTGCTTCAAATTTGGTCAAGATTTTTCAACAAGCACAAGAAAAAGGAAAAAAAAAAAACACAACAAAAAAGACACAAAGCTACTCTGAATGATTTGTGTACATACACCCTCCACAGTGTAAGTGGAATTATCCCACCCCGTGTTGGGCGCCAATGCGTCAGCTCCTGGGGTAACTACAGTCATATGAAAAAGTTTGGGCACCCCTATTAATCTTAAAGGGAACCTATCACCCCGTTTTTTAAAGATTAGATAAAAATAGTGTGAAATAGGGGCAGAGCTGGGCTTTACATTACTGCCTTTTTGGTGCCTTTACACCCCCGTTAGGCTGCCGAAATACCTTTGTGAAGTGGCCGTTTTGTCCTGTCACTCAAGTTGGTCAGGTCGGATGGGCGTGGTCACAGCACTGTTTCTCCCCCAGATCAGGCTCATCATTACGTTGGTGGCGTAGTGGTGTGCGCATGTCCAAGGTCCCGAATCCTGCACAGGGGTGTGAAAATAGCAGCGATGTCCGTTATTCCATTGGTGGTCGGTGGGCGCGGCCATCTTGCTTTGGCCGCGCGTGCGCAGAAGCGGCGCTCTGCTGGCCGCGGCTTCAGGAAAATGGCCGCGGGCATCCGCGCATGCGCAGATGGCTATCGCGGCGGCCATTTTCGTGAAGCCGAGATGCGAACTCTGCTTCACGAAAATGGCCGCCGCGATAGCCATCTGCGCACGCGCGGATGCCCGCGGCCATTTTCCTGAAGCCGCGGCCAGCAGAGCGCCGCTTCTGCGCATGCGCGGCCAAAGCAAGATGGCCGCGCCCACCGACCACCAATGGAATAACGGACATCGCTGCTATTTTCACACCCCTGTGCAGGATTCGGGACCTTGGACATGCGCACACCACTACGCCACCAACGTAATGATGAGCCTGATCTGGGGGAGAAACAGCGCTGTGACCACGCCCATCCGACCTGACCAACTTGAGTGACAGGACAAAACGGCCACTTCACAAAGGTATTTCGGCAGCCTAACGGGGGTGTAAAGGCACCAAAAAGGCAGTAATGTAAAGCCCAGCTCTGCCCCTATTTCACACTATTTTTATCTAATCTTTAAAAAACGGGGTGATAGGTTCCCTTTAAGCTTAATGTTTTATAAAAATTGTTTTTTTTGCAACAGCTATGTCCGTTTCATATATCTAATAACTGTTGGACACAGTAATGTTTCTGCCTTGAAATGAGGTTTATTGTACTAACAGAAAATGTGCAATCTGCATTCAAACAAAATTTGACAGGTGCATAAGTATGGGCACCCTTATCATTTTCTTGTTTTAAATACTCCTACCTACTTTTTACTGACTTGCTAAAGCACTTTTTTTGGTTTTGTAACCTCATTGAGCTTTGAACTTCATAGCTAGGTGTATGCAATCATGAGAAAAGCTACTTAAAGTGGCCACTTGCAAGTTGTTCTCCTGTTTAAATCTCCTCCGAAGAGTGGCATCATGGGCTCCTCAAAACAACTGTCAAATGATCTGAAAACAAAGATTATTCAACATAATTGTTCAGGGGAAGGATACAAAAAGCTGTCTCAGAGGTTTAACCTGTCAATTTCCACTGTGAGGAACATAGTAAGGAAATGGAAGAACACAGGTACAGTTCTTGTTAAGGCCAGAAGTGGCAGGCCAAGAAAAACATCAGAAAGGCAGAGAAGAAGAATGGTGAGATCAGTCAAGGACAATCCTCAGGCCACCTCCAGAGATCTGCAGCATCAACTTGCTGCAGATGGTGTCACTGTGCATCAGTCAACTATACAACACACTTTGCACAAGGAGAAGCTGTATGGGAGAGTGATGCGAAAGAAGCCGTTTCTGCAAGCACGCCACAAACAGAGTCAGCTGAGGTATGCAAAAGCACATTTGGAGAAGCCAATTTCTTTTTGGAAGAAGATCCTGTGGACTCATGAAACCAATATTGAGTTGTTTGGTAATACAAAAAGGCATTATGCATGGCGGCAAAAAAACACAGTGCGTTGTGTAGTTGACCGATGCACAGTGACACCATCTGCAGCAAGTTGATGCTGCAGCTCTCTGAAGATGGTCTGAGGATTGTCCTTGACTTATCTCACCATTCTTCTTGGCCTTTCTGATGTTTTTCTTGGCCTGCCACTTCTGGCCTTAACAAGAACTGTACCTGTGTTCTTCCATTTCCTTACTATGTTCCTCACAGTGGAAATTAACAGGTTAAATCTCTGAGACCGCTTTTTGTATCCTTCCCCTGAACAACTATGTTGAATAATCTTTGTTTTCAGATCATTTGACAGTTGTTTTGAGGAGCCCATGATGCCACTCTTCAGAGGAGATTCAAACAGGAGAACAACTTGCAAGTGGCCACTTTAAGTAGCTTTTCTCATGATTGCATACACCTGGCTATTAAGTTCAAAGCTCAATGAGGTTACAAAACCAAAAAAAGTGCTTTAGCAAGTCAGTAAAAAGTAGGTAGGAGTATTTAAAACAAGAAAATAAGGGTGCCCATACTTATGCACCTGTCAAATTTTGTTTGAATGCAGATTGCACATTTTCTGTTAGTACAATAAACCTCATTTCAAGGCAGAAACATTACTGTGTCCAACAGTTATTAGATATATGAAACTGAAATAGCTGTTGCAAAAAAAACAATTTTTATAAAACATTAAGCTTAAGATTAATAGAGGTGCCCAAACTTTTTCATATGACTGTATATAGGAATCATTTCCATCACTTTCCATCAAGGTCTGTTGTAACGTTTCAGCCAGCAACAGGCTGTAACATCAAAAATGACATAGAATGTTAAAGCTTTACTATCAGGAAGCTCCAAAATATGCTGGTTTTCCTTTCGTTCTCTAGCCCACCCTTAGCATACATAGAGGGGTGCATAAATCATGTTTTCTTGCGCCACATACAGTAATAGCCCCGTCTGGGTGATTGCGGAGAGTGCTGAGGACTCTGCATTTCCCAGTGATGCCGTCACCCTTTATCTGCCGGTTTCCCTGCACAACGTCTGTACATGGCAGTTTAGTTATTGCCTCATGTGTTGTAATACTTAGCCTGAATCATTTCTGGCCCTGGTGTGTGGAGGAATGTCCGGAATGTGTTATGCCTGTAAATGGCCTGTACCTGCAGCAGCCGCTGATGGGCTAATTAACCTCTAAGCTCCTGGAAATGTTCAAGATCTCTACCAGCAAACCACTAATTAGACACGTGAGCCCAGCTCAGCACCTGTACATGCGAAAATGTGAAGTCCTCATTGGGCAGGGGCTTACATAGTTTGTAGCAATTTGTCAGTATAATTCTCTTCTGCACACATTAGATTGGCCGACTCATCACAACTGTTGTTTCTCTGAAGTGTGGAGTGTTTTCGGGCCGCCGATGTGTCCGATCTGAAATGGACGCCAGCTCTGACATTTCTGCCGTAACTTTGGGCTGTCATTGGACACCATCACGGGCTTGTAGTGAATCTGTCGGACAGTTCCTGGCTCTGCCCTGTCTGCTTTTTTTTTTTATAAAGAATAGTGGGAGGCCAGCGCAAAAGGACGACAACTTGGACATTTTTGTTTTCTTTTATTTTAAACTTTTTTTTTTTTTTCTTTTTAAGTAAATGGTTTTACCTTTTAAGGCCAGAAATCTGGTGACACAGAATAGCTGAATGTGCCCAGTTAGGTTTTGGCTGTTGCTTGTATAGCACCAGCGTATTTTGAATGATTATCCGCAGATTGTCGTCCGTCACATCATTTCTCCTGTTTGTTTGCAGATTTCCTCCTCCACCTTGTGGTAAGGTGATGCCATTTGAGTCCTGTGTGGAAGTGTCCTTGCCATTAGATTTCTGAAAGGAGACACTGTTCCAAACATAACTGGAGGTTTACTTTTATTGTATTTATTTTTTTTCCTGAAAATGCTGCATTTCTCATGTAAGCATGGGGTTGGCCTTACTGGCAGTGACACGTAGGAGTATCTGTAGGATCTGCAGCCTCGTTGCTTATGTAGCTAGCTCATGGTGTTTACTGGCTTTCATGCACATCACTTCTATCTTCAGTGACAATTTTGCATTTTGTGTAATAAGAAAGTTTTGCTTCATAAAATCGCCCACCTCCAACGTCGTTATCAGACATACCCCCCTGTTTTTACCTTTTGCAGAGTAGTTGGCATCAGCCTGGCCTTCACTCCTTTGGTTGCAAATTCGTCTTTATCATTATTATTATTATTAATATTTATTGTTATAGCGCCATTTATTCCATGGCGCTTTACATGTGAGGAGGGGTATACATAATAAAAACAAGTACAATAATCTTAAACAATACAAGTCATAACTGATACAGGAGGAGATCTGCCTGAGACTAAACGGTATCTTCACGGATTTCTTGTTGACTGTTTTCAGGAACATGAAGAAAATCCATCAGCAGGACAGAGTAACACAATTATCATTCTTTGTTTACGGTTTCTTCAACTGATTTTAGTTGAGAAACAAAAACCTTTACCCTTCGGTCTATAAAATATATCAATGTTACGTGGTACCTGGGGGATCCAGTCCCACCACTACTGGAATGGCGTCACCACCGGAGGAGAGTATAGGTGTTATTATTTTGCAAGGTGGAAACCTAGGGATTTTGAAGGGGGACAACCCCTTTATAATCTGACCTTTTTATCTCCCTTTGATCCAGCACTAATGCTCCTCCTGACATATAGCCTTAGACCAGTATCGGATGGCACGCCTATCCAATAGTTGTTTGCTGCCCCAGCGATCAGTCTGGAGGGTCTCAGCGGTGGACACATTGTACTGGCCGTTCTCACTTCAGCTCAATTCCTATTGAAGTGAATACACCGCATCCAGCCAGTGCTGCAGACAGCTGTTTGATGTGGGGGTTGGTGTTGGACCCTAACAGATCTGATATTGATGGCCGCTGTAAATTGAATATGTGCTAAGCCATTTTCTGTAGTGCACAAAATCTCCATTTCTTGTCCAGCCTAGATTTTTAGTGTTATCAGGTGCTGTGGTGTATGGATATGGTAAACCATGATGGTTATCACTTACTACTGGAATATAATGAGCAATAAAAAGAACTTGTAAACCACAAATAAATAGTGGAAAAACGACACTCCTAGTCCAGGTCACTTAATCATGCTCTCATTAAATATGTGTAAGTAAGCCGCCCGACGCTTCCTGGTGAGCGGCCGGTAATGGTAAACCTCGCTGTGATCTCGGGTATCGTTCTGTTCTTCACACAGTGCTGATTAAAGATGCAGGAGTCTGATGTGACGCATCCCTTGTGCTTCCTGTTGAAAGTCAAGTCCTCCATTGAGACAAAACTAGTTTGTTTTGATGTTTGGCCTGATCACATTCCAAGCCGATTCCTCTGGAAAAAAAAGTCTGCGCAACTCCATGTACCGTACCCTCTAGCAATTTACAGAGCAGATGAAATGCTTTTGCAGCAGGGATTGCCTCAAGTTCATGGCCCCATGGGCTGGTATTGTTGGCCATATTATTCCCTACACTTCAGCAATTTCATTTAGATATTGGCAGAGATTCTGGCTCCCATGATCCCATTAGCTGAGTGAGCCTTTCAGGCATGCATGGCCGCCTGCCAAGGCATTGGTCAGTAAATAATTCAAATGGCAGCTGGGGGTGTCTAGCGTCTATTACTGGGGCCGGCCTGATAACAACATGTAGTATTTTGACACGGCTTTCATATAAGCCCTGTAGTTTGGATAATAATCTGCACAGCAGAACATTATATGTGGTTTGCTGGATCGGATCACCTTAACCTTTAAAACGGCACAGAGATAAGCAGAAAGACCCTCGTGAGGAAACATGGATGTTCAGTAGATCTGAGTCGCCTGAGCAGAACTACCGTATATACTCGAGTATAAGCCGAGATTTTCAGCCCAAATTTTTGGGCTGAAAGTGCCCCTCTCGGCTTATACTCGAGTCATGATCGGTGGTGGGGTCGGCGGGTGAGCACTGTCATATACTTACCTAGTCCCGGCGATCCTGGCGCTCCCCCTGCCTGTCACACTGTCTCCGGGTGCCACAGCCTCTTCCCCTGAGCGGTCACGTGGGACCGCTCATTAGAGAAATGAATAGGCTGCTCCACCTCCCATAGGGGCGGAACCGCCTATTCATTTCTCTAATGAAGCGGTGCCGGTGACCGCTGATAGAGGAAGAGGCTGCGGCACCGAAGACAGGCAGGGGGAAGGAGCGGGACGCCGGGAGCAGGTAAGTATGTCATATTCACCTTCCCTCGTTCCACACGCCGGGCGTCGCGCCATCTTCCCGGCGTCTCCCCGCTCTGACTGTGCAGGTCAGAGGGCGCGATGACGCATATAGTGTGCGCGCCGCCCTCTGCCTGATCAGTCAGTGCGGAGAGACGCCGGGAAGATGGCGCCGAGGAGCTGCAAGCAAGACAGGTGAGTATGTGTTTTTTTTTTTTTTTTTTTATTGCAGCAGCAGTAGCACAGATTTATGTGGAGCATCTATGGGGCAACGGTGCAGAGCACTATATGGCAGAGCTATGGGGCAACGGTGCAGAGCACTATATGGCACAGCTATGGGGCAACGGTGCAGAGCACTATATGGCACAGCTATGGGGCAACGGTGCAGAGCACTATATGGCACAGCTATGGGGCAATAATGGTGCAGAGCACTATATGGCAGAGCTATGGGGCAACGGTGCAGAGTACTATATGGCACAGCTATGGGGCAACGGTGCAGAGCACTATATGGCACAGCTATGGGGCAATGGTGCAGAGCACTATATGGCAGAGCTATGGGGCAACGGTGCAGAGCACTATATGGCACAGCTATGGGGCAATGGTGCAGAGCACTATATGGCACAGCTATGGGGCAACGGTGCAGAGCACTATATGGCAGAGCTATGGGGCAACGGTGCAGAGCACTATATGGCAGAGCTATGAGGCAACGGTGCAGAGCACTATATGGCACAGCTATGAGGCAACGGTGCAGAGCACTATATGGCAGAGCTATGGGGCAACGGTGCAGAGCACTATATGGCAGAGCTATGGGGCAACGGTGCAGAGCACTATATGGCACAGCTATGAGGCAACGGTGCAGAGCACTATATGGCACAGCTATGAGGCAACGGTGCAGAGCACTATATGGCACAGCTATGAGGCAACGGTGCAGAGCACTATATGGCACAGCTATGGGGCAACGGTGCAGAGCACTATATGGCACAGCTATGGGGCAACGGTGCAGAGCACTATATGGCACAGCTATGGGGCAACGGTGCAGAGCACTATATGGCACAGCTATGGGGCAACGGTGCAGAGCACTATATGGCACAGCTATGGGGCAACGGTGCAGAGCACTATATGGCACAGCTATGGGGCAACGGTGCAGAGCACTATATGGCACAGCTATGGGGCAACGGTGCAGAGCATTATATATATGGCACAGCTATGGGGCAACGGTGCAGAGCATTATATATATGGCACAGCTATGGGGCAACGGTGCAGAGCATTGTATATATGGCACAGCTATGGGGCAACGGTGCAGAGCATTATATATATGGCACAGCTATGGGGCAACGGTGCAGAGCATTATATATATGGCACAGCTATGGGGCAACGGTGCAGAGCATTATATATATGGCACAGCTATGGGGCAACGGTGCAGAGCATTATATATGGCACAGCTTTATGTGGAGCATCTATGGGGCCATAATGAATGGTATGGAGTATCTATTTCTAATTTTGAAATTCACCGGTACCTGCTGCATTTTCCACCCTAGGCTTATACTCGAGTCAATAAGTCTTCCCAGTTTTTTGTGGCAAAATTAGGGGGGTCGGCTTATACTCGGGTCGGCTTATACTCGAGTATATACGGTACTTTACATTTACTGTAACACTTCATTTTGCTAGTACTCTATGGTATATTTATTGGGGTTCATGAATTACCTTGGTAAGTCTGACCCTCTGATAATATTCACATGCACCAAGGCTGTCATACGCATATTTTTCTCTGCACCAAAATCCAATCCCAATGTCTAGATGCTATAAACTGCGGCGGTTTGTGACCTGTTCTGTCTGCAGTGAGCTTTTAAAGAAGCTTTTTTTTTTTTTTAATATACATATTGTTGCTATAGCCTTTAAGCCAAGTTCACACGAACATTTAAAAAATTGTACCAATTTTATCTAAAAACCTGACAGTATTTATTTCACATGGTGTATGTTAGATCCCTTTAATGCTGCGCGCTGGTTCTCTGCTGGAGCTGGTGTATGTTAGATCCCTTTAATGCTGCTCGTGGGTTTCTTTGTGGAGCTGGTGTATGTTAGATCCCTTTAATGCTGCTTGTGGGTTTCTTTGTGGAGCTGGTGTATGTTAGATACCTTTAATGCTGCTCGTGGGTTTCTTTGTGGAGCTGGTGTATGTTAGATCCCTTTAAGGCTAAGGTCACACTATCAGTATTTGGTCAGTATTTTACATCAGTATTTGTAAGCCAAAACCAGGAGTGGGTGATAAATGCAGAAGTGGTGCATATGTTTCTGTTATACTTTTCCTCTATTTGTTCCACTCCTGGTTTTGGCTTAAAAATACTGATGTAAAATACTGACCAAATACTGCTAGTGTGACGGCAGCCTAATGCTGCACGCTGGTTCACTGCTGGAGCTGGTGTATGTTAGATTCCTTTGATGCTGCTGGTGGCTTTCTTTGTGGAGCTGGTGTATGCTGGATCCCTTTAATGCTGCGCGCTGGCTCTCTATGGGGATGTGACCGCTGTAACCGGCCGCCGGCGATACAGTGACAGGAGTGTAGTCATCGCTCCCACAGTGTATAGATCTGGGCTGCCATGAGAGGTGTCACATGAGTTCATCAGCTGATGAGCTCTGGTGATCTCAGTTAAGGCACCACCGCTGCTTGAGAAAGTAAGGCCCCTTTCACACATCAGTTTTTTGCCATCAGTCACAATCCGTCGAATTTTGTAAAAAAGGGATCCGGCGTCTGATGCTGCTGGATCAGTTTTTTTTTTCTCATAGACTTGTATTAGCGACGGATAGCGACGGACGGCCTCACGTTTAATCCGTCGGCAAAAATTGTCCAGCGGACGAAGAAAACGGACAAAGTAAAGTTTTTTGTGTACGTCGCTGTCCGTCGTTTGCTAGAATGGAAGCTTATAGCGCCGGATCCGTCAAATGACTGAATCTGTTGACTGATTCCATTTTTTTAACTGAGCATGCTTCGATCCAATTGGCCAAACCCGCTAGTCAGATCCATCCAAAAAAAAGATCTGTCGCATCAGTTTTTCACAATCTGCAATGAATCCGTCGAGCCAACGGATTGTGACTGACGGCAAAAAACTGATGTATGAAAGGGGCCTTAGTGATGGGTGATTCCCCAGATTACACATACACATGGACAATCACGGTAAAGAGGACCCACTCGTTATCTTTTCACCCTCCATTGCATCATTTCAGTGTTATCAGCAGCTCTGCAGGGAACCAGTGACTAAAGGTACCGTCACACTCAGCAACTTTGCAACGAGAACGACAACAATCCGTGACGTTGCAGCGTCCTGGATAGCGATCTCGTTGTGTTTGACACGCAGCAGCGATCTGGATCCCGCTGTGCCATCGCTGGTCGGAGCTAGGAGTCCAGAACTTTATTTCGTCGCCAGGTCAGCGTGTATCGTCATGTTTGACATCAAAAGCAACGAGCATAGGGGGCGTCGCAGCGTCTCCTTCTAGCCAGTCGGTACACTCCGGCTGTTTGACATGGAGCTAACAACCAGCGAGAACGAGAAGTGAGTCACCGCTACGTCACAGGATCGCTCCTGCATTGTTCTGGAGTTGCTGTGTTTGACGTCTCTACAGCGACCTAAACAGCGACGCTCCAGCGATCTAGTTTAGGTCGGCTCATTGTCTATATCGCTGCAGCGTCGCTGAGTGTGACGGTACCTTTAGGACTTGTGGTCATGTTCCCTGACATGGGGCTGTTACATGTTGGAAGGTGGGCATCTTTTGAGACATTTGACATGTTTGCTGTAGACCAATTGGGCATTGTTCTTACTCCATTGCCACAGTGTTTCTATGAACAGTCTTCCTTTTAATATTTCCAGTAGTGCAACTTCTTTACGTGTACTTGTACAAAGGATTAGTTATACCAGTGGTCTCCAACCTTTCTGAGAGCCACATTCAGGTCTGAGAGAGAGTCACAAGCCACATCCAGCTCCCACTCGCCACACAGTTATGGCAACCAAAGACCCCATTACTGGTATAGTGAACATAATAGCTTTTCCACAGAAATCATCTGGAAGCAGTATACCAAGAGAAAGGGGTTCCCACAATACCCCAATTCAATAATTTCCCAACACATTGTCATATCCAGCTTCAAGGGTCTTTTCAGATAGGTATTTTCATCCTGTCTCCACTGTCTCCTGCTTATTATAGTTTAATTATCTCTAAATATATGTGCGTCCAAATCTGCTCTTCTGTGCAGAGCTGCTCACAATGTTCACCGGATGTGCTGTTCATACCCGTTTGCTAGACCTGGAGATAATGCACCAAGCTGGCAGACAGCCGCTAGCCACAATTCATGGGACTGCGAGCCACATGTGGCTCCAGAGCTACAGGTTGGGGACCCCTGAGTTATGCCATAAGTGTTTCTAACCCTCCCTCAACCATTGAGAGAATCTGCAGTGTGCTGAACCTCATGAAGCATGTGAATGCTGGGTTTCCACACTTCACTTGTAAACCCGTTCCCACCACCTTCCATTAGGAGCCATTATTTACTCCTACAGGTTTGCCAGACCTTGTGTGTATTTTGACTGCATTAGATCTCTGGCAGTCAGATATCATTTGCCCAATTTTGCATTGACATTTGGTGTGTGTTATAGCTGTGGATAATGGTATGCTTAGTTCTTTCTAGTTCTGTGGATATGCCAGACCTGACCACTTTATTACAGAGGCTAGAATGACGTGTATAGGATACTAAAATCTGAAATATTGGGTAGGGTTTACAGTTCTGATGTCATGTGTGTACTAAAGCCATTGCAGACCCCCATGCAACGAAATACACTTGTACAGAGAGAAATGGCAGAACCACTTTGATTAAAAAAGGTATGAAAATATCATCTTCATGCAAGTTCCATTAAAAGGATCTAAAAAGACCATTCACCATGCGATAGACTGCTGCATTTCTGGCATGTCAAGTATCCCTAGTCATAGTCTTATTCAAAAAGAAACATGGGAAAACATTTAAACACTACACTACACTACACTACACTACACTACACTACACTACACTACACTACACTACACTACACTACACTACACTACACTACACCGTTATATATGGAGGAAAGTCTACCCATTAACCCCTTAGTGACGGAACCAAATGTTTTTTAAATCTGACCAGTGTTACGGTACTTTATGTAGTAATAACTCAGGAACGCTTCAACAAATCCCAGTGATTTTGAGATTGTTTTTTCATGGGACATTGTAATTTATGATAATGGTACATTTACGTAGATATATATATATATATATATATATATATATATATATATATATATATATATATATATATATATAAATATATATATATATATATATATATATTTTTTTTTTTTTACAAAAAATATCAAATTTGAGAAAAATGTTTGAAAATGAGCAATTTTCAATCTTTGAATGATTTTCTCTTTAATCCAGATAGTCATACCATAGAAAATCTTTAATAAATAACATTTACCACATGTCTGGTTTACATCAGTACCGATTGTAAAGTGTTCTTTTATTTTGTTAGCGTAATAGGCTTAAAAATGTAGCAGAAATTTTTCATTTTCTCAAGAAAATGTACAGAATTTATTTTTTTAGGGACTTACCCAGTTTTGTAGTGAATTTGGGGGTCCTATATATTGGGAAACCACCAAAAGTGATACCATTTTAAAAACTGCAATATATATATATATATATATATATATATATATATATATATATATATATATATATATAATGTTGTCATGGTTAAATACACCTGGCTAGCTTTGAGTAAGGACCAGGACATGCATTCACCTTTCTCTCTCTGTAAGATGGGTGAAGCTGAGCAGAGTGAATTGTGCAGGAGCTGGGCCGAGATAAACCAGAGCCTCCTTGAAAGGAGTCTGCACATGGCCGTGTGCACCAAACTGCTAGTGTCACTGGTTGCTATGGACAATAGCTGTTTTGTTTGATGGTACTGGGACTAGCTCAGCCATGTATGGCTTCAGAGTCTATTTTCTATTTTCTTCAGTGTGTGCCTGAACAAGGCTATAGACTTTCGTTTTTTCGGTTTTGTTTTCAGTGAGATGCAACACATTGAAATAAACGTCACATTGTTTTGAAACAAGAATCCAGTGCCTGTGTGAACGCTGCCTAAATAAATATATATGCACTTCTCAAAAAATTAAGGGAACACGTAAACACAATGTAAATCCAAGTCAATCACAATTCTGTGACCTCAACCTGTCCAGTTATGAAGAAACACAGATTGTGAATCAATTTTTTCTGCTGTTGTGCAAATGGAACAGACAACAGGTAGAAATGATAGACAATTAGCAAGACAACACTATTAACGAGTGGTTCTGCAGAGGGTGATCACAGACCATTTCTCTGTTCTCATCCTTTTTGGCTATTGTTTTGGTCACTTTTGCATTTTGTAATTGCTCTCACCCCTAGAGTACTGTACAGTAGCATGAGGCGGTGTCTACAACCCACAAAAGTTGCTCTAGTGCAGCTCATCCAGGATGGCACATCAATGCAAGCTGTGTGCAAGAATGGTAGTTGTGTCTGTCAGCACAGTGTACAGAGCATAAAGCAGATACCAGGCGACAGGCCAGTATACCAGGAGATGTGGAGGGGGCCGTAAGGCGCAACAACCCAGTAGCAAGACTGTTACCTCCTCCTTTGTGCAAGGAGGAGCAGAGCCCGAGCCCTGTAAAATGACCTCCAGCAGGCCACTATCATCCATGTGACTGCTCAAACTGTCTAAAACAGACTCCATGAGGGTGGTATGGAGGGCCTGACACCCACAAGTGGGTGTTGTGCATACAGCCTAACACTGTGCAGGGCAAGTGGCTTTTGTCAGAGTAATATGTTAAAATGAAACTACCAATCCGATCAATGATAATATATAGCAAGGTAGTGCTGTTATTGTTTAAAAAATAACTTTTAATATAATCCTTAAAGGCCTCAAGCCTCAAAAAATACCAAAAAGAAAAAGAACAACAAACCACACACAAAATATGTATACTGCCAGATGCTCCTGCCGAGCGCTGCAATTCTTATAGCATGGTGAAATAAGAGAAAAACTCCCTTTCTTTAAAACATTACACCATCATAGAATATAACCATCAACGACATAATCACTTGCCTTGTGCTCAACGTACAATATTTCTGATCTCCGCCCGGCAAATAACAAAATGTTTTTACAAAGTTAGGTATAAACAGGAAAGGTCTCACCAGACTCTAGATCCCTTCCTTTACAGCATTGATTCCATGCGTCCAATGCACTAGTTCTGGGGGAGGATTTTCCACAGATACTACTTACCCCGCCCCTTTTCTCTAGGATACATACGGAACCCATTGGAAGCCTCCTCTCTTAATCTATCTCCCAACGCGTTTCTTTAGGCTCTGTCATCAGGGAAGAAGCCAAGTATATCAAAGACTTTGTGTGTGCTGCCCATCGCACAACACATTGGAGGACCGGACTCACCACTCACGGGTACTCAGTTTTAAGTAGGGCGCCACATGTGCATTCTTACTTCCCATGCCGCCCGTCACATCCGCCGTCAAGCGCGGTTTCCGGGTATGCAGGGCACCACGTGACCGTTAGTAGCCACACCCCAAAATGCTAGCGTGAACCGCATCATGACACGCAAAACGTCATTTCCGTTCTACCCGGAGGTACACCCTCCGCCTCCCGGAGGCGTATGCAAGAGAGTACTGTACTTTTGTCGAGTACACCAAGATTGGCAGATTTGACATTGACGCCCTGTGCTCTTTACGAATGAGAGCAGGTTCACACTGAGCACATGTGACAGATGTGAGTCTGGAGACGCCGTGGAGAACGTTGTGCTGCCTGCAACATCCTCCAGCATGATCAGTTTGGCAGTGGGTCAGAAATGGTGTGGGAAGGCATTTCTTTGGAGGGTCGCACAGCCCTCCGCGTGATAACCAGAGGGACTGCCATTAGGTAGCAGGATGGGATCCTCAGACCCATTGTGAGACTATATGCTGATGCAGTGGTCCCTGGGTTGCTTCTGATGCTTGACAATGCTAGGCCTCATATGGTTGAAATGTGTCAGCAGTTCCTGCATGATGAAGGCATTGATGCTATAGACTGGCCCGCCCGCTCCCCAGATCTGAATCCAATTGAGCACATCTGGGACATGCCTCGCTCCATCCACCAACGTCATGTGGCACCACAGACTGTCCAGGAGTTGGTGGATGCTTTAATCCAGGTCTGGGAGGAGATCCCTCAGGAGACCATCCGCCGCCTCATCAGGAGCATGCTCAGGCGTTGTAGGTAGGTCATACAGGCACGTGGAGGCCACACAACTTGTGAGCATCATTTCCTTGTCTTGAGGCATTTCCACTGAAGTTGGATTAGCCTGTAATTTGATTTTCCACTTTGATTTTGAGTATCATTCCAACTCCAGACCTCCATGGGATATTAATTTTGATTTAGATTGATCATTTTTATGTTTTATTGTTCTCAATGCATTCCACTATGTAATGAATGAAGATTTGCAACTGGAATTTTGGTATTTTAGTGTTCCCTTTATTTTCTTGAGCAGTATATATCTCATGCAGAGAAAAAATGGCTACCTCTACAGTGATAAACGACTACCTACTAATTTTTTTTAATGACATTGTTGGCAGAAATCCAATATAATGAGTATTACAAAAATATGCTTTGTAAGTCAATATTAATAAATGAAAACTAAATCATGCCTAAAATTCATTCCATAGGGTTGTTTAGTATGTAATTGTAGTATCCTGTACTCCTCCCTTAACAAACCTCATCGTTCTCAGTGGTGCATTGTCCTGTGTGACCAGTGCTACCGAGAACAATGGCAGCCTTTGGCTAAGTTCACATTAGCGTTCGGGGGCTTTGCGGAGGGCTGCGTACTTCCTCCATTATGCTCCGCCTACTTCCACCTGCTTCTGCATACGTCCGGTGTACCTATCTTTAACATTGGGTACGCAGGACATGCAGATGTATGCGGATGCGTTGTTTTGACGCGCCTGCCGACTGCACGGGAACGCAACAAGTAAGGGAACAAATCCCACTTTATGGACTCATCTTGGCATTACATAGAAATCAAACACTAGTACAGCTAAGCGTACAGGGGCTGTGAGGAGAGTACTTGGTATTCTGGATTTCCACCATAAGCCCTGCCCAATGCCGCCCTCCTGCCTCTCACTGACTCCTCTCTGAGCTGCTACATAGCTGACCTTATTGCTGAAAACGTGTTCCTGCACATTAATTTTATACTGCGCCTTGGCAGATCTTCAGCTCAGGGGACATTGACGTTGTAGTCGTGGCTCCGTTAGTTTTGGAGGAATCCTATTATTGATTGATATACTGCATTATTGGGTTGTCCCAAGATGCCAGTGACTTCATCGTGCACAGAACGTGCTGCCCCCGGTGTCTTGGAGTACTTGTCCTTAGTGGCTCCTCTCGCTGCCTTCCTCACATTCTAGCGCAGGATCTTATTGTATTTCCATATTAAATCTGATGAGGCAATTAATAGAAAACTGTCCATCACTGTTCTGTTATCTTTGATGTCCGTTGGCCTTTTTTCTAGTACACGAGCCCCCTGACCAATAGATACTTGTGATAACATCCCACCCTAATGCTCAGCGGGCGCAGACACTAACTTCTGCCATGCTTCTGAGAGTCCTGCAGGCCGTTCCGCCGCCATTTGTGGCTTTTACATGTGTGGCAGAGCAGGTCCACTGCCAGGAATATTTCAGTACTCTGACGCAGAGCAAGTTTCCATGACACAAATGCCTTGTATTTGACATAGAGGTCTCGCTGTTCACACTGCATCTGGTGTTAGAGTAGATCTAGATTACAGTGGGAAAATAATGGCTCTTACTCTCTCTCTATGGAGAGACTTACTCTCTCTATGGAGAGTTCTGGAGATGTAATGATATCGGTCAGCTCTGGTAGGGCTAAGATATTATGGTAATGCATTGTAAGCCCAACATAGAAAAGTGATGCTCGCGCGAAGAGAAGAATGCCTCCCTGGGATTTTCCTTATCCTTACTGTAAATGTTAGTCGTTATTTTGCCAGCATGTCTTCTATAGAGACCCAGCAGTCTGTACTCCCCTACAATCTGGGTTTGGCCAGTGACTGTTGGCTCCACGATTGGGGACAGTTCTGGGTTAACGTTCATTAAGCCTTCATGTGCCAGCTTAGTTTCCTCACATGTAAATCTTCCGTTCAACATGCTTGACCCATTTTTGCTCCGTTAAGTGAGTTTTTACAATCCTCGCTGCATCTGTTTGTCCTGTATGAAGAAAAAAAATTTCTTAGCTTCTCCTACACCATCCACTTCGTGTTTTCTTCATGCTGCCATGCATTGGTAAGTTTGATCTGCTGCATGGCTCAAAGTAAGACTTTCTTAGGATTGTCCGCAAAAGGACATGTAAAAAGGTACATTGATGTAATGGGTCTGTGGTCATTCCATAAAAATAATGTGTAGTAGACGTACCAAATGTGAAACCGGCCCCAATCAGTAGATTGTCGAGCATTTTGGGAGGAGATGAGGGAATTTTAGAACAATTTCGAGCATGTAATTCTGGTGCCTGTAAAGCTTTGTAACATGTTTATAGAAGTGGGGTAATCCCTCTTACCAAGATACCGTGTATCCTTCCTGTAATCATATTACACTGTGTCTTTGCATTTAGAGGGCAAGATTAGTTTGCGGGCGGATATTGCACAGAATTGTTTACGTACATGGTGGGAATGTCTTTCCTTCTCTAGTTGCCGTATGGCAGGTGTACTGCAGTTCCTAAAAGACATTTCTTGCTCATTTGATTTTAAAAGTTTTATTCTAGAATCCCTTTGTTAAATGATGAATGTTCTAAACTGCTTCAAGGTTTAATAAAATCTAGTTGTTTCGAGCTGAGCCTAGGTTCACAGTTAATCAGTGCTCTCCTTCAAGCACTTGATTGGGGTATCTGTTGGAATCTCTGAATAAAACGTATTTCTGTGGGAGCCTCGACAGTCATTAACTTGAATGCCGATAGCTGCTACTGCGCAGGTGCGGGCGGCGCCATCTCGGGGAAGGATTTTCTTTCCTCTAGCAAGATGGCACCACCTCTATATACACCGATAGCTGCGCCATTTTCAAATTGATTTTTTTTTTTTTTTTTTACATTTCAGGATAACCTCAAGCACATGAAGTGTAAACACAGCACATATGTGATTATGCTGCAGCGTGGGTGCCACCGTCAGCACCTGCCTGCAGAAGGTTTTTTTCCAGTATGTACATATATATTCATTATGTAGACTAGGGGGAAGGTCAGTGAGGGAGCAGTGACCAGTCAGCAGTCTTCAGTATGAATACCTAATCAAAGCATCACATGAAGACCCCGCACAGGCCGCCCCGGACCACGGTCATATCATTAACTCAACACTGAGAATAAAGATTAAACCACAAGACAGATTTCATCACCAGGTATCACTGTAATCAGTTTAACGGCACCGACCTGACACTGTGTAGGTTTACTGTGCATAATCCTGCTGACAGGTTCCCTTTAAACAAGCCCTAACCCCTTTCCGACGTTGGGCGTGAACAGTACGCTCACGTTGGCATCCCTCCCTTTAATGTGGGTTCCGGCGCTGAGCCCACATCTTTGTTTTGAACAGGTCACATGTGCATGTGCCTCTAACTGCTGCGGGTGGAATCTCGATCCTCCTGCGGCTGTTAACCTGTTAAATACCGCTCTCAAACTCTGACAGCGACATTTAACTTACGCTTCTGGTAAGCCCGCCAGAAATCCCGCCCATCGGTGACCCCATCACGTGATCGCGGGTCACCGATGGGTTGACATGACAACGAGAGGTCTTCAGCAGACCTTTATGGTTGTCATAGCTAGTGAGCATTTCTGCTACATGCAGGCAATCTGATCATCGCCTGTATGTGGCAGAGCCGATTAGACAACTGCAGCTTCTGCAGACTATTGAAGCATGCTAAAAGTTTAAAAAAAAAAAAAAAAAGTTCAAGTCACCCCCCCATTCGCCCCATCTAATATATAAAGCTGAATGTATGTGTATGTCCGGGATTTGCATCTGCACCGTCACAGCTACAGACACAAAATTTTGCACAGTCACACGTCTGGACCCCGAGAGCGTCATAGGCTATGTTGTGAGGCAAAATTTTAACCCCGCACGTTCCAATTCACCAAACAATTTTGCCCCTATCTACATAATGGGGAAAAAGTGAAAGGAAAAGTGTTGGAGGCAAATAGACAGCCAGGAGGAGATGGCATACAGGTATATACCATGTACAGGGGAGATGATATACAGCTATATATTATATACAAGAGCAGATGACGTACAGGTACATACTATATACAGGGGAGATGATATGCAGCTATATATTATATACAGGAGGAGATGTAATACAGGTATATACTATATACAGGGGAGATAACATACAGGTACATACTATATACAGGGGAGATGACATACAGCTATATACTATATACAGGAGGTGATGACACACAGGTATATACTATATACAGGGGAGATGACACACGTATATATTATATACAGGAGGAGATGACTCACAGGTTTGTTATATTACTTTTGGAGTTGTTCTGCTGAGTGGATGCCCTTGAGGCATTCAGGGAGAGATTATTTCTCTCACTCTGAGTATATATGGGTGCTTTCAGTTTATGTTCATAGATATTTACTATGCCCAGGCAACGCCGGGCTCTTCAGCTAGTTGTAAATAAAACACAAAAAATCAAACATACACATATTTGGTATCGCCGCATTCAGAATCGCCCTTTCTATCAATACAAAAAAATAATTAACCCAATCTGTAAACGGCGTAACGGGGTGGGGTTAGACCAGTTAGTAATTTAAGAAAGAATAGAGGTACAGAGAGGAACATCAAGTGCATGTATACTAATGCCAGAAGCCTCGCCAACAAAATGGATGAATTAGAACTAATGTTGTTGGAGCATAATTATGACATGGTGGGGATATCTGAGACGTGGCTGGATGAGAGCCATGACTGGGCTGTTAACTTGCAGGGCTATAGCCTGTTCAGAAATGACCGTACAGATAAGCGAGGGGGAGGGGTGTGTCTATATGTAAAATCTTCCTTAAAACCCATCCTGCGTGATAATATAGGTGAATTTAATGAAAATGTAGAGTCCCTGTGGGTGGAGATAAGGGGAGGGGGAAAAAATAATAAATTACTGATAGGGGTTTGTTATAAATCTCCAAAACTAATGGAAGCAATGGAGAATATCCTCGTAAAGCAAATAGATGAAGCTGCGACTCAAGGAGAAGTCATTATTATGGGGGACTTCAACTACCCTGAAATAGATTGGGGAACAGAAACCTGCAGTTCCAGCAAAGGTAATCGGTTTTTGACAACTGTGGGAGACAATTACCTTTCACAACTGGTTCAGGACCCAACAAGGAGGGGGGCACTGCTAGACCTAATATTAACCAACAGGCCAGACCGCATATCAAATATAAGGGTTGGGGGTCACTTGGGGAATAGTGATCACAAAATAATAAGTTTTCATGTAACCTTTAATAAGATGGGTAGTAGGGGGGTGACAAGGACACTAAACTTCAGGAGGGCAAATTTCCAACGGATGAGAGAGGATCTTGGTGCAATTAACTGGGATGATATCCTGAGACACAAAAATGCACAAAGAAAATGGGAGACATTTATTAGCATCCTGGATAGGACCTGTGCACAGTATATTCCGTATGGGAATAAACATACTAGAAATAGGAGGAAACCAATATGGCTAAATAGAGCTGTAAGGGGCGCAATAAGGGACAAAAAGAAAGCATTTAGAGAATTAAAGGAAGTAGGTAGTGAGGAGGCATTAAATAAATACAGAAAATTAAATAAATTCTGTAAAAAGCAAATCAAGGCAGCAAAGATTGAGACAGAGAGACTCATTGCCAGAGAGAGTAAAAATAATCCCAAAATATTCTTTAACTATATAAATAGTAAGAAACTAAAAAATGACAGTGTTGGCCCCCTTAAAAATAGTCTGGGTGAAATGGTGGATGAGGATGAGGAAAAAGCCAATATGCTAAATGACTTTTTTTCATCAGTATTTACAAAAGAAAATCCCATGGCAGACAAAATGACTAGTGATAAAAATTCCCCATTAAATGTCGCCTGCTTAACCCAGCAGTAAGTACAGCGGCGTCTAAAAATAACTAAAATTGACAAATCTCCGGGCCCGGATGGGATACACCCCCGAGTACTGCAGGAACTAAGTACAGTCATTGATAGACCATTATTTTTAATCTTTAAAGACTCCATAATAACAGGGTCTGTACCACAGGACTGGCGTATAGCAAATGTGGTGCCAATATTCAAAAAAGGGGCAAAAACTGAACTCAGTAATTATAGGCCAGTAAGTTTAACCTCTACTGTGGGTAAAATCCTGGAGGGCATTCTAAGGGATGCTATGCTGGAGTATCTGAAGAGGAATAACCTCATGACCCAGTATCAGCACGGGTTTACTAGGGACCGTTCATGTCAGACTAATTTGATCAGCTTCTATGAAGAGGTAAGTTCCGGACTGGACCAAGGGAACCCAGTGGACGTAGTATATATGGACTTTTCCAAAGCTTTTGATACGGTGCCACACAAAAGGTTGTTACATAAAATGAGAGTAATGGGGATAGGGGAAAATATGTGTAAGTGGGTTGAGAGCTGGCTCAGGGATAGGAAACAAAGGGTGGTTATTGATGGAGCACACTCGGACTGGGTCACGGTTAGCAGTGGGGTACCACAGGGGTCAGTATTGGGCCCTCTTCTTTTTAACATATTTATTAATGACCTTGTAGGGGGCATTCAGAGTAGAATTTCAATATTTGCAGATGACACTAAACTCTGCAGGGTAATCAATACAGGGGAGGACAATTTTATATTACAGGATGATTTATGTAAACTAGAAGCTTGGGCTGATAAATGGCAAATGAGCTTTAATGGGGATAAATGTAAGGTCATGCACTTGGGTAGAAGTAATAAGATGTATAACTATGTGCTTAATTCTAAAACTCTGGGCAAAACCGTCAATGAAAAAGACCTGGGTGTATGGGTGGATGACAAACTCATATTCAGTGGCCAGTGTCAGGCAGCTGCTACAAAGGCAAATAAAATAATGGGATGTATTAAAAGAAGCATAGATGCTCATGAGGAGAACATAATTTTACCTCTATACAAGTCACTAGTTCGACCACACTTCGGAGACCAGAACTGTGCACAGTATTCTGTGTATAAGAAAGACATAGCTGAACTGGAGCGGGTGCAGAGAAGAGCGACCAAGGTTATTAGAGGACTGGGGGGTCTGCAATACCAAGATAGGTTATTACACTTGGGGCTATTTAGTTTGGAAAAACGAAGACTAAGGGGTGATCTTATTTTAATGTATAAATATATGAGGGGACAGTACAAAGACCTTTCTGATGATCTTTTTAATCATAGACCTGAGACAGGGACAAGGGGGCATCCTCTACGTCTGGAGGAAAGAAGGTTTAAGCATAATAACAGATGCGGATTCTTTACTGTAAGAGCAGTGAGACTATGGAACTCTCTGCCATATGATGTTGTAATGAGTGATTCATTAATTAAATTTAAGAGGGGACTGGATACCTTTCTGGAAAAGTATAATGTTACAGGGTATATACACTAGATTCCTTGATAAGGCGTTGATCCAGGGAACTAGTCTGATTGCCGTATGTGGAGTCGGGAAGGAATTTTTTTTCCCCATGGTGGAGTTACTCTTTGCCACATGGGGTTTTTTTGCCTTCCCCTGGATCAACATGTTAGGGCATGTTAGGTTAGGCTATGGGTTGAATAACTATGTAACTATGTAACTATGTAAAATGCCAGAATTACGTTTGTTTGTTGGTATCAATAAACAATCAATAACAACGCCAGATCAGCGCCCAAAAAAATAATCCCTCACCCAACCCGAGATCACAAAAAATGCTACAGGTCTCGAAATATGTCGCCTTTTGTTTTTTGTTTTTTTAGCTGAAGTTTGGATTTTTTTTTCACCACTTAGTGTGGGATTGCACTATTTTTTGCAATTTCACCGCACTTGGAATTTTTTTCCTGTTTTCCAGTACAGGATATGTGCAAGGGAATCTGTCACCCCATTTTTGGCCTATAAGCTGCGGCCACCACCATCAGGGGCTTATCTACAGCATTCTGTAATGCCATAGATAAGCCCCCGATGTAACCTGAAAGATAAGAAAAATAAGTTAGATTATACTCACCTGGGGGGGTCCAATGCGCTCCAGTCCGATGGGCGTCGCGGTCCGGGGCCTGCCATCTTCATACGATGACGTCCTCTTCTTTGCTTCCTGCCGCGGCTCCTGCGCCGGCGTACTTTATCTGCCCTGTTGAGGACAGAGCAAAGTACTGCAGTGCGCAGGCTCTGGGCCTCTCTGACCTTTCTCGGTGCCTTCGCACTGCATTAACCCCCAATGACCAGAAAGGATAAAAAGGTTTTAATCAGATCTGCCACAGATCAAAACATGGATCGTGACAACCATGGAGTGAAGGTACTGAGAGGCCTATCTGTCTCTACATCTCATCCCTCCCTGTTACAATGTGCAGCATGTAAATGAACTGTATCGGCCTCTTCTGTCAGATCACCATGGAGTGGAGGTGCTGAGAGGCCTATCTGTCTCTACATCTCATCCCTCCCTGTTACAATGTGCAGCATGTAAATGAGCTGTATCGGCCTCTTCTGTCAGGCCTCTCGGTACCTCCACTCCATGGTGATCTGACAGAAGAGGCCGATACAATGTGCAGCATGTAAATGAGCTGTATCGGCCTCTTCTGTCAGGCCTCTCGGTACCTCCACTCCATGGTGATCTGACAGAAGAGGCCGATACAATGTGCAGCATGTAAATGAGCTGTATCGGCCTCTTCTGTCAGACCTCTCTGTACCTCCACGCCATGGTGATCTGACAGAAGAGGCCGATACAATGTGCAGCATGTAAATGAGCTGTAACAGGGAGGGATGAGATATAGAGACAGACAGGCCGCTGAGTACCTCCACTCCATGGTGATCTGACAGAAAAGGCCAATACAATGTGCAGCATGTAAATGAGCTGTAACAGGGAGGGATGAGATATAGACAGATAGGCCTCTCGGTACCTCCACTCCATGGTGACCTATCTGTCTCTATATCTCATCCCTCCCTGTTACAATGTGCAGCATGTAAATGAGCTGTAACAGGGAGGGATGAGATACAGAGACAGACAGGCCGCTGAGTACCTCCACTCCATGGTGATCTGACAGAAGAGGCCGATACAATGTGCAGCATGTAAATGAGCTGTATCGGCCTCTTCTGTCAGATCACCATGGAGTGGAGGTACTCAGCGGCCTGTCTGTCTCTGTATCTCATCCCTCCCTGTTACAGCTCATTTACATGCTGCACATTGTATCGGCCTCATCTGTCAGATCACCATGGAGTGGAGGTACTGAGCCGGGAAGCTACTAGCATGTCACTCTCCTTTGCAGCTCTCCTACTCTCCAACCTCCGGACAGAATTACAGATGAAAGCTGCACACTATTTCACACTTTTATTGGGAGATGATGCCGTTCGTGTCATGGCTGCTTGGCTGGCATGTATAGAACAGCTTGTTTCATGTTGGGACACCCAATGTTCCTTTTAATACATAAAATTATGAATTAAAAATGTTTTTTTTCACTTTTCATTCTCTGATAAAAATATCTTGTTGTTCCTGTCAATAATCGCTTTCTCGTATCATTTGTTGAAAGTATATTTCTGGAGCAGGCCCCTGACTGTTTTGAACATTATGCCAAATTAATGTCAATGGTAAATGAAGCACATTTCTATAATCTGTGTGTTCCAAAATATGCAAAAATACATGACATTCTTGTGTGAGCCCTAGGAAGCTGCAGGGTTAGGTAATAATCTGTCCTCGCAGTGCTTGTTGTGAAAATAATCCCTTCTCCCCAAATAAACGGCATGTGTGCCTCTCCTCGTACTTATTTAAATTGCTCTATTCTTTCCTGTCGTCTCCTCCTTTGGCACCAATAATAACCATGACTGGGAGCTAAGGCACCATCAGGAATGCTTATCATGATGGAATGCATGCGGTTCCTTCCCCCCAAAATATAAAAGCTGAATTCCTCCATCCATGCATTTGCTGTCGCATACACGTATCTCTTTCTGGATTCCTCAGATATTTATAAAGCCATAAAGTGAAATGTTCTGAATGTAGCCTATATTTGGAGTGGTCTAACATTACATATATAAAAAGGCTGATGTCTAAGGCTACGTTCACATTTGCGGTGTGCGCCGCAGCGTCGGCGCCGCAACGCACAACGCAAACAAAAACGCAGCAAAACGCATGCACAACGCTGCGTTTTGCGCCGCATGCGTTCAACACATGCGGTGCAAAACGCTGCGTTTTTGGGAAACGCAGTTGCGTTTTCAACAAAAAACGCAGCGTTTTGCGCCGCATGCGTTTTTTTGTGCAGTGAGTCATTCTTCATCCCACCCACAAAAAAAAGTGTATACACAATAGATAAGGACCACCAATGGCTAGAAGAGGGTTGGTGTTTATGTAATTGTGTATATATACCCTGGCAGAGATGAATTCCTCCCATTTTGCTGGTATTCATGATGGAGCGTCCCATGGACAGTATCTACATGGATATGGAGATGGAATTTGCCTTGGCTCATGCCTATGCTGTCGCCTGTTTTCATCAAAGGGAAAGGGAAAAACAGAGATGGAGTAGTCGCTGCTTTTGGATACACCCTATCTTGGAAGTCCGGGAGAGCCGTGGAGCATACCATAGCTTGTTTGGCGAACTGAATGACAACCTGGAGAAATATTTCGAATACACCAGGATGTCTCAGGAGAGCTTCCGCTATCTTCTGCGTCGGGTGGAAGGAGCCATTAGCAGGCAGGACACGCAGCTCCGGAGAGCTATTTCCGCAGAGGAGCGGCTGCTGGTGACTCTACGGTACGTAGCTGTTTGAATGACTGTGATATGTTCTTCCCTTTTTTTTTTTTTTTTTTTTTTTTTGGGGGTGGTATGGTCAATGTACTTTTATAAATTACAATGTACTTTAATGTAATTTCTTTATCTTCTTGGCAGTTTCCTGGCTACCGGAGAGACCTTGAGATCCCTTCAATTTCAGTTCCGGATTGGAGTCTCCACTCTCTCCGGAATTATTGCTGAGACATGCCGCGCTTTGTGGGATAATCTCCGGGAGGAATTTTTACCCGTCCCTACAAGCGAAATCTGGGAGTACAACGCACAGAAATTTGACCAAGTGTGTTCGTTTCCAAACTGTATTGGCGCGGTGGATGGAAAGCACATTCGGATTACCAAGCCAGGGAAAAGTGGATCCCTTTTCTACAACTATAAAAAATACTTTTCCACTGTGCTCATGGCAATTGCCGGTGCGGACTGCCGTTTTCTCGCAGTGGACATTGGTGCGTTTGGCCGTGCAAATGACTCGCGCACATTTAAGGAGTCGGATATGGGCCAAAAATTATATGGGAACAATTTTAATTTCCCACAGCCACGACCTCTTCCCCACACCGAAGGCCCTGCGATGCCATTTGTTGTGGTTGGGGATGAGGCATTCCAAATGTCTGCCAACCTATTGAAACCCTACTCCAGTCGGGGCTTGGACCACACCAAAAGGGTTTTCAATTACAGACTGTCCAGGGCCAGAAGGACTGTGGAGTGCGCCTTTGGCATCCTTGTCTCCAAATGGCGGATATTAGGATCCGCCATTAATCTGAAAACTGAGACAGTGGATGAGGTGGTGAAGGCGTGTGTGGTTCTCCACAATTATATTCTGGCCAAAGAGAGACTGAACGTGGATCTCGATGAACCCATAGCCAACCCATTGCCCGATTTCCATGATCATCCTCTGAGGACAAGTGTGGAAATTGCGCAGATGAGGGATCGTTTTGCGGCCTATTTTGTGTCAGATGTTGGCCGTGTGTCATGGCAAGATACAATGGTGTAGTAAACTGTTGGACTGTATTCTGGTGTGACTATGCTAAAAATGTAATATAATAATAAACTAATTCTCCAGGAAAATGTGCACTAAATGTAATCCGTATAGGTTGGTTTGGTTATGTGAAATTTGGCATCTACCTATAGTTCACCAATGTAATGTGCCTTATCTAAAAAACTTGGAACCCTTTGTTTTTAAAATGTTGTGTTTTAATAAAAAAATTTTCTTCAGTTTTCTACCCTGCTTCAAAGACAAAATTTATACCATACCATATAACATATTTATTTGTTTGTCAGATCGCCGTGTATCGTTGTGTTTGACAGCAAAAACAACGATACCAGCGATGTTTTACAATGGTAATCAGGGTAAATATCGGGTTACTAAGCGTAGGGCGGGGCTTAGTAACCTGATATTAACCCTGTTTACCAGTGTGAAAGTTAAAAAAAAAAACAGGACATATACTCATCTTCACGTCCCCTGGCGTCCGCTTCCTGCACTGACTGAGCGCCGGCCGGAAAGTGAATGCACAGCACAGCGGTGATGTTACCGCTCTGCTCTTAGGGCCGTCACTCAGTCAGGGCAGGGAAGCGGACGCCGGGGGACGCAATTGTGAGTGTATGTACTGTTGTTTTATTTACATTTAACACTGGTAACCAGGGTAATCATCGGAAGCGCGGCGGCCTGCGCTTAGCAACCTGATGTTTACCCTGGTTACCCGGGGACCTCGGCATCGTTGGTCGCTGGAGAGCTGTCACACAGACAGCTCTCCAGCGACCAAATAGCGATGCTGCAGTGATCTGCATCATTGTATGTTTCGCTGCAGCATTGTTAAGTGTGAAGGTACCTTTACGGTATGTGTCCACGTTCAGGATTGCATCAGGATTTTGTCACGATTTTTCATCAGTATTTGTAAGCCAAAACCAGGAGTGGAACAATTAGAGGCAAAGTAGAATAGAAACATCTGCTCCACTTCTGTATTTATCACCCACTCCTGGTTTTGGGTTACAAATACTTATGTAAAATCCTGACCAAATCCTGATGCAATCCTGAGCGTGGACACATACCCTTAGTGATTGAAAACACCTCATACAGCAATGAGAGACACACCAAAAAAGGCAAAATAAAAATGGTAAAAATAGTGTCTGACATTGCATATATGAGGTGTTTGAAGCACAAAATATGTGTAGACGGCGCACGGTGTGACTTACCGAGAAGTATACTGGAAAATAAGAGCAAATATTGTTGTTTTAAAACAAAATTTTTTTTATTGGGGGGAAACAGAAAAAAAAAAAGGGAAATAAACTTAGGGGGTATCAACCTGTGCCACCATGGGGGAATGGTATGTATCTTTTTGGGAATGGGGAGAGGAAGATGAGGATGATGACGACGAGGAGGATGTTGACCTATAGTCCAGGAGGCTGGATGGCAGGTCCAAACCCTCCGCAGGGTATAATGGGGAGGAAACCGCCACCTCTGTAGGGGAGGGAGGAAGCAACACGAGCCTTTGCAAGGTTCTTGGTTGGCTCTGGCTGCTCCTGCTGCGGCTAGAGCCCCGACGTGTACTTGTTGTTTGTATTGGAGCAGCCAGAGCCTCAGTGCGTGTCCTCTTTCTTTTGTGCTTTCTTTTCTTTCCAACTGCGGCAGCTCCCCCAGAATGATGGCTGCGGGAGGATGAGGGCCTGGCAGGAGCAGGAGTCAGCGGCACACTGCTATGGTGCCTGTGGTGGCGTCGCTCGGCACTTGGACCAGGGTGGGGTGGCTGGAGTGGCTCTGCAGCAGGAGTCGGAGTCATGCTAGCCAGCGACGGCACTACGGGCAGTGTCGCTGACTGCATGACTTGAGCCTGCTGCATAGCCCTCACGTAGGCATTGTTGCAGGATTGCATCACCGAAATCTGGAGTTCCGGCGTAAGGTGTTCCACCATGCCCTTACCAATAGTACTTAAAAATGTTTGGCCGGATTCGAGAGCTCGGCTTCCAGATTTTCAAGGCGCCGTTCGATACTGGACAGACGAGTGTCCATTTTATCGCTCAACGCCTTGAAACAGTTCTGGAAAACCGTGCTCAAATGCAAAAATTCGGGCATGGCTGGCCTGTCCGAGGCCCGCTGGCGCTGTCGGGAATTCCCAAACGAAGGTGCGCCAGAGGCCTCGTGCAGGGGAACACCTGATGGACCGGCTGCCGGTTCTCCAGATGGTGGTGCAAGCCTGCTGTCGCTGTGGGAGGGCTGTGACGGGTCAGATGGCGATTCATGAAGGTCCGCTCCTGCGGGGCGAGCTCGCTCGAGGGTGCTGCTGTGTGTCCTGTGAAAAGATAAGGAAAGAATTAGTCTTCAATTAATTACCTATCACATACGCCAACTCCTGTAATAAAATTAACATTACATGACACATCAATACATTACAATCCCCTGTCTCTCAGTCTGTGTGGCCTATAATAAATTG
This sequence comes from Ranitomeya variabilis, assembly GCF_051348905.1. NCBI lineage: Eukaryota > Metazoa > Chordata > Amphibia > Anura > Dendrobatidae > Ranitomeya > Ranitomeya variabilis. The sequence continues at coordinate 533,682,970 of NC_135233.1, forward strand.
CTGATTGTTATCGCCAGCTGACCATTAGGGCTGACGATAACAATCATGGACATACCTACGGCAGAAAATGACTGGTCATTCCCGCTGCCAAAGCCAATGCATACCTCTGTCATCGTTTTCAAAAATTTTTTGACAAAAAATCTTTCTTGATGCTGCCTATGCCGCCAAAATAGTATAAAATTTAAAGTCAAGAAAAACATTTAAAAAAAAAAAAAAGTCACTTTGCTGATCTGATCGCAGGAACGGCCATGACGTTAGGATCATGTGATCCAGACGTCATCATTATTCCTGCGATCAGAACTACCCTGACTCAGAACGTAACCTGTCATGGACTACAATGACTCACGCCTAACCAAAAAAATTACTAATGGGCTATATACCATTCCACTAGGGTAAAAGGATGGCCAATATGCTACGCTGACTACATGGATGGCCAATACACTATGTTCCTTTGGAAATATACTATGTGGATACGTGGCTATAACGTGTACTATGTGGCTGCGATATAGTGGCCTGGCAATATACTATGTGGATGCACAATGTACGTGCCTGGGCAATGTACTATGTGGCTGTGCAATATGCTATGTGGCTGGGCAATGTACAATGTGGATGTGCAATATGGTATGTGGACAAAATACTTACTGTCGGCGGCCAAGGATCGGTCTTAGGAACTGTAGTGCCCTGTTATATTTATAGGGCACCGACTTGGACACAGCAGCACCACTCCGAGCTTGCTCCTCCGCAGCACGGATCCCCGTATTGAAACGGTCCTTCATGGATCGCCATCTGGTCCTCAACTTTTTAACTGTGAATGTAAAGAAAAAAAAATGGTTACATATTTAGCATTTTAAAAGGATAAAACAACCGTGTGCGATGCAAAGTTTAGGCGTTGATCGCATCACACACGGTTGTGTTTATCCTGGCAAGATGGGTCATAGCAGCGTATCAGCACGGCGTATCAGCAATACTCACCAAAGTTGCCTTTGGCCTTCGCTGAGGCACTGTCAAAGCCATCCCACAGCGACTTTGCCACCTCTGCCCACAAACGCCTCAACACCACCTGGTCCATGTGCCGAGGGTCACGGCTGTCCCACAACGGGCCACGCTCCTTGATGCTGGAGATCAGGAGGTCCACATCTATTCCACTGTCTCCTTGGTCCCGTTGTGAAACCTAGAAAAATTAGAAAACAAATAGGTTACAAATATGCAAATATTAACAACCACCAGCACCTGGCATGATAGGTACCTTTGCCCTATCCTTTGCCATTTGATGTATGTATATTGATGTTTTCTACACCTGTATTTTGGAATGTTTGTGTGCAGGGAGTTCAACTTTATTTTACCTTCCCCCAATACTTGCTGCCCTGAAAAGCTATAATGTAATTAAGCTTAGTAAACATCCCTAGTGAAACCAGGATGCTCCTCTAATGTAATGTTCCTCACAGCAGGATGCTACTCAAAAAAAAAAAAGATAAAACAAAAAAAAAATACTCACTCGCAGGCCTGACGCCACATCTTGGCCCCGATCTCTCTGCTCCCGCTGTGTGCCTTCTCCCTCACTTGAAGAAACCTGGAAAAATTGTATACAAAAATTATTGTCAATGCTACACATGGCAGCGAATAGTAAGCAACTGGACATAATTACTCACCGCACTCCCCCGCGCCGATTGGCCAGATGCTGATGAACTTGGCATTCTTGCAAGTTTGTTCTGCAATGAAAAAATGAGCAAAAAATCACATCCAATGCCACATACAATAAAATAGGCCCAAAACATTAAAACAACCACAATTGACTGTTGACTGATAGGACAATGCAAACTCAAAAAGCGACACCACAACGCCATACATTGCAAGAGAATACAATAGAAGAAACAATACAAGAATAGACCCAAACAAAATTAAGCAAAAATAGACACCTATGTCAAAATTTGTAAAGATAAAAACTTAAAAAAAAAAACCTTACAGGAAAAAAAAAAGGCACAATGAAATAGCAAACTAATGAACGCCATAATTTACAATTACAACAAGACATGATCCAAAACAACACCATCTGGTGACATCCACCGAAATACATCAGAAAAAGGCGATAAATACCATTCTAGATAATAAGCAATAAACATTACGGGACAACCGCTGTTACAATATACAGCAACCCAAAAGATAAACCATAGTCAAATAGAAAAGAAAACACATGAAATTAAAAAAAAAGGGCCCTACCAAAAAAAATAAAAAAAAATAAAGGCCATACTACACACTTGGCAATGGAAACATTCAAGAAAGGAGATACATACGGAAGCCATACGGAAAACGACGTAAAACCATCATAGATAAAACCCAAAAAAAAAAAAAAGGGAAAATACAATTGAAAATAGAATGGCATAGCAGCACGGAACAATACAATACAAATGAAACATCATAAATGTAGCCCCCCCACCAGCAAGAAAAGACACTCAAGGAAAGAAAAAAAAATGCCAACAGCATAATAAAACACAGCAAGACATGAGCCAAGAAAACGCCATACGGTTACCCCCAACAATAGAAACCATAAAAAGACATGCAACAGAAATTTAACATAAAAATCTGCCAAATTAAAGACATTGAACAACCGCATGACACCAGAACAACCCCAAATCCATAAAACCAATCCAAAACCAAGCAAGGCCGGTGACAAGAAACGCCATCATATAACGCCAGAAGTACATCAAAACCAGATTAAAAAACACAATTTTTCAATAACAACCCACAGTGCCATAACCGTACAATAGTACACACCAAACATTGCACAAATTAAATCAAAATCAAGAAATAAAACACAGAATAAAAAATATGCAAAGAGAAATATATACTTACAGGTTTTGAAAGCAGGTTTCTCCTCAGTGACTTGTCTTGTCTGATAGCCTTGTGAAAGACAATGCCAAACCCCTTTTTTTTTCTATATATATATAGTGTTTTTTTTTGTCTAGACAAAGTCTAGACAATGTTTTGCATTTTTTATTGGAAAACGCATGCGTCGTACAACGCACCACGACGCAAGTACTTGCGTCGTCTGCGTTGTCAATACAAGTCAATGGGTAAAAAGGCGCATCGACGACGCAAACACGACGCATGCGTTTTTTCCAAAGTCTGCGCCGCCCAAAAAATGCAACATGTTGCGTTTGCCGCGCCCTGACAGGTGTGCCCTAACGCCGCATGCGGCGTACAACGCACCAAAACGCATGACAACGCATGTACATGCGGTGCCATGCGGCCCCAATGTTAAAGATAGGGCCGCACGACGCATGCGTTTTGTTGCGGCGACGACGCTGCGGCGCACACCGCAAATGTGAACGTAGCCTAATATGTGTTTGTGGGACGTTGACATATCTGTAAGAAAAATGCATATACTGTGTGCGAAGTAATATGTATGGGCACATTAAAGCTGTTGCATTGTTATGAAAATAATCTTCAGGTACCATAGTGGGGAATTCTGGGGTAATAGCACATCTCTCTGTAACGCCCCACCTATTGTCTACTGAGGGTCTCTCAGGTCTTCACTGATGTCATCTGAGGGTGTGTAATATTTCCCTCATGGTGGACTGCAGGGAAATGGGACACTTGCAGGTTCCCCTTTAGATTAAACAGACAACCCTTTAGCATTTCTTCATCCAATTTTCTCTATTTTTTAATGGTTGTATTATGTTTGTGATTATCATCCATTTAATTACAATATTACGTTGTGGCAAAACATTTTGAGACTGACACAAATTTTGGTCTTCCGAACGTTTATTACATCATTGTTTTTAGATTTTTTTTTTTTTTTTTAAATGATTCTGATGATTCTTTGATTACTGAAGTACAGTTATCAGCATTTCTGAAGTTTTTACACTTTTATTGACAAATCACTTTTTTACCTTCTGTCGTGCTTGAATCAATCAGCATTGTCCATCACCAAATTGTTCCTGGGTCCTTGCGAGTTCTTTTTAGAGAATGTTTGCATCTCATTCTTAATTTATGGCAGTGTTCTTAGACAAACTTATATTAAGCACACTCCCATGGATGAAAAGCTGCACCACATCTGAAGCGTCTCCGTATGCTTTACCATAGGCATGACACAGCCTTCATCTTTTCATCTCCAGACAATCATTTTTCCAGATATTGCAAACAGTTTGTAGGTGGCTCCATCAGAGAAAGCAACTGGACCCCAGTCTTCTGCAGTCCAATCCCTGAACTTGCTGCAGAATGTCAGTCTGTCCTTGATTGTTTTCTTGGTGAAAACTGGTTTCTTTACTGCCCTTCCTGACACAAGACCAGCCTCCACAAGCCTTCACGTCACTATACCTGTAGATACCTGCCTGCTGCCATTCATGACCTTGCTCTGTACTGTTAAACTGATCCTATAGCGGAGTCCCCTTTAGGAGATATTCTGGCTCTCTCTAGACTTTCTTGAGCACCCTGAAACCTTATTCACAGCACTTGAACCTCTTTCTTTGAAGTTCTGGATGGTCTGAAAAATAGTTGATTTAGGGGCAACTTTAGAAGCAGCAGTGTCCTTGCTTATAAAAGCCCTTTAGTGCAGAGCAATGAAGTCTGTACTTGTTTCTTTTATGGCAGCCATGGGTAACAAAGGACAATGATTTCAAGCACCAGCCCCCATTTAAAAGTCACCAATCTAATCTTGTAATTCAATTAGCATGACTGAGTAATATCTGCTGCCTTGTCCTATGTAGCACTTTCTTCGAAGCTAATGATATGATCACTGAAATGATGTAAACAGGTCATTGACAGGGTGGAAAATGTTTTTTTTTTTAATTAACCCCTTCAAGACCTTTGCCAAATCCATACATCCAGGTAGGTAGGTACTTGCCAACTTTGGACGTATGGATACGTCATATCTTTATATCGCAGTGTTCACATTAAAATTCCGGCGCCATCTTGCAACAGAGACCTGACTGGTTACCCACGCCCACCCCGTGACGATCGCTGTGATTGGCTGTGTACAGCCAATAACAGTGTTTCTTAGTGTTTCAGGCAATCAGATTTCTTGAAACACTGATGTCCAGCCTACGATAGGTGAGGTAAGAGCTCCAATCATAAGGTGGTGCGTAGCAACGCTAAGATCACCAGAGCCAGCTCTGATTGATGCAATCGACGATGACATCGATCACACCAATCAGAGCACACAGATGTGGTCTGAACTTTGACTGCTCTGTGCTTCCTCATTCCAGGTTGCAGACCTGAGGAGAGCGGTCACTGAGAGAGATCTGCTGTGCTGCTTCGTGCTGTGCTGCTTCGTGCTGTGCTGCTTCGTGCTGTGCTGCTTCGTGCTGTGCTGCTTCGTGCTGTGCTGGGCCCTGTGGTGCCACAGACTTTTTAAACAAACCTAATGCACTCTAGACCATTTACGTATGCCATTCCATTATACAATTCATACACCAGGACACATTTGCATTCCAAAGAGTGATGTATTCCCTTCCAAGCCCTGCCGTGTGCCCAAACAGTGGTTTTTCTCCACATATTGGTTATTCGCAAACTCAGGAGAAATTGCAAAAGAGATTTTGGGGTCCATTTTCTCCTTTTACCCTTTTAGCAATAAAACTTGTGGCAAAAGATTTTTTTTCTGGGGAAAAATTTAATTTTTTTTTATTTTTACAACTCAATTTGATAGATTCCTTGGGAAGGTTTAGTTTTCAAAATGGTCACCTGTGGGGGGCTTCCACTGTTTAGGCACATCAGGGGCTCTCCAAACGCAACATGGCATCCATGTCAATTCCAGCCAATTCTGTGTTCGAAAAGTCAAAAGGCGCTCCTCCTTCCCTTCTGAGCCCTGCCGTGCGCTCAAGCAGTGGTTTACCCCCACATATGGGGTATCAGCGTACTCAGGAGAAATTGGACCCCAAAGGTTGTTGTGCAATTTGTCCTGTTAGCCCCTTTTTTTTATTTTCACAAGGGTAAAAGATCTTTTTTGTGGAAAAAATGTGATGTTTTATTTTTTATTTTCATGGCTCTACGTTTTAAACTTTTGTGAAGCCCCTTAGGTTTCAAAGTGCTCACCGCGCATCTAATAATCTTTATATTTATTTAGTGCTAAAATATTCCGCAGCGCTTTACAGTTTTGCACACATTATCATCTCTGTCCCTGATGGAGTTAACAGACTAGATTCTCCATCAGTGAAAAGATGTATATAGTAAAAGATTAGAATGATTAAAAAATTAACCCACAATAAATATATATATATATATATATATATATATATATATATATATATATATATATATATATATATATATATATATATATATATATATTTAGTTTTTGGCAGCTGGCACTACAGCATGTGCCTGTACTTGGAGTGAAAAAGTTTTTTTTAAAACATAGAGATAATAAATATCAGGTCGGACAATAATATATACAAACTTATGTAAGACTTGGGATATAAAGCACAATATACCCTCAGAAAAATAAATATATTTATATAGCTACATCTCATAGTTACAAGGCCATGTGGAAAAAACGCAATGTGCAAAGAATCACAGCAGGTATGTAACACCAAACAATACTTAATGCGGATAGTGAAAAGGTTTTTTGTAAAATAATTTTGCTAGTGTAAAAAAATGATAATAAATAAGAGTGACCAAACAAACTCAGGCTGGAGTCTAAGGGTATGTTCACACGTTCCTGATTTCAATCCTTTTTTTTCAGGACTAAAAACCGCAGCTCTTGGCAGAAAACGCAGGTGCGGTTTTTGGTGCGGTTTTTGGTGCGGTTTTTGGTGCGTTTTTTGATGCGGTTTTTAGTGCGGTTTTTTATGCAGTTTTCTCTGCAGATTGTCTGTGTTTGACACAAATAAAGCTTTAACTGCAGTGGGGGGGGGGAAAAAAAAAGAAATCATGTCATTTCTTTGTCCAACCCTTTTCTTCTTCCATCCTCCATTTTGGGACTAAACACCAAAATGAGTGGACGTGTTTTGAATGACAGCGCTCCGCAGAGTGCTGAGCGTAGGCCAGATCACAGCCCGCGGATCCAGCTCTATCCAGCTATTTAAGTCTACGTTCACATTTGCGGTCTGCGCCGCAGCGTCGGGCGCCGCAGCGTCGCCGCATGCGTCATGCGCCCCTATATTTAACATGGGGGCGCATGGACATGCGTCGCACTTGTGTTTTGCGCCGCATGCGTCACTGCAGCGCACGCATCCGGGCGCAGAGGACGCAGCAAGTTGCATTTTTTGCTGCGTCCAAAATCAATCAAAAAAAGACGCATGCGGCGCAAAACGCAAATGTGAACATAGCCTCAGTGCCACGTATTTAATTGCCACGTATTTAATTGCCACGTATTTAATTGCCACGTATTTAATTGCCACGTATTTCAGTGCCACGTATCACGTATTTTTGCTATTGTAAGGTGGCATTAATCCCGGTTAATAATGGAGAGGCGTCAATAAGACGCCTATCCATTATTAATCCTATTAAACGGTTACTATAATATATGTGGACCCCCTAAAAAAAAATACATAGGGTCCCCCTATATTTTTAGGCCAGAAAGGCTAGGCAGACAGCCGTGGGCTTATATTCATAGCCTAGGAAAGGGGCCATGGATATTTGCCCCCCCCCTGGCTACAAATATAAGCCCGCAGCCGCCCCGGAAAAGGCGCATCAAAAAGATGCGCCAATTCCGGCACTTAGCCCCTCTCTTCCCACTCCCGTGTAGCGGTGGGATATGGGGTAATGAGGGGTTAATGCCACCTTGCTATTGTAAGGTGGCATTAAGCCCGGTTAATAATGGAGAGGCGTCAATAAGACGCCTATCCATTATTAAGCCAATGAAAGGGTTAAAAAAAACCCACAAAGACTAGAAAATAATATTTTAATGAAATAAAGACACCCACTTTTTGACCAAATTTTATTAAACGCTCAATCCGTCCTGAAGACCCTCAACCTGAAAAAGAGGCAAAATAAAAAAACAAATTCATACTCCCTGGCCCTGTCCGCAGAAATCCATCGAGGGTCCCACAAAGATCTTCCATGGAGAACAGACACATCCAGAGATATGTCTGCTCTCCACGGCTGCAGCAACACACTGACAGGAGCCATAATTCCTGTCGGTGTGTCACTGCGCATGCGCGAGCGAGTTTACCGGCGGTCATTGACCCCGGCACTCTCGCTTAACGGCAGTGCTGCGTGGGAAAGTTCAACGCAGCTGTACTGCCGTTAACCGAGACGCCGGAGCCATTGAACTCCGGAACAGTACGCGATACACTGCTAGGAGCTTCGCTCCTGGCAGTGTATCGCCGGAGAGCAGGGGATCGGCGTGGGACACTCGTTTTATGGATTCTGCGGACAGGGAGTATGGATTTGATTTTTTATTTTGGGATTTTTCCCTGGAGGATCGAGGACTTCGCCTACAAGTGTGCTGTTGGTGAGTATATACTCTGTTATGTGTTGTATGTACTGTACTGTGTGTCATGTATGTGTATTGTGTAGGTGTTTTGTGTAACTTTACAATTGTGCTAAGTCGCCGGACACAGGGACAACTCTCCCATCCTATACCGGATGGGAGTAGTAGTCCCATACGGCGACTTAGCACAATGGAGACACTATCGTTGCATGGGGACACACACACACACACACACACACACACACACACACACACACACATATATATACACACACACACACACACACACACACACACACACACACACACACACACACACACACACACACACACACACATATATATATATATACACACACACACACACACACACACACACACACACACACACACACATATATATATATATATATATATACACACACACACACACACACACACACACACACACACACACACACACACACACACACACACACACACATATATATATATATACACACATATATATATACACACACACACACACACATATATACACACACACACACACACACACACACACACCAAATCAATCAGACGCCCGACATCGATCCCCATGCGACGGTATGCCTCCATGTCTCTCCGCCCACGCACTTCCGCCCGCTTCCCCGCACTTCCTGCTGCAGCGGTTCTGCACCACAAACCGCAATAAATCCCGCAGATATATTTTTGATCTGCGGGTTTTACTGCGGGTTTGACCTCACAATGGAGGTCTATGGGTGCAGAACCGCTGCTGTTTCGGACAAAGAAGTGACATGCTCCTTCTTTTTTCCCGCAGCTATTCAGCGTGGCTTTTTTTTTTTGAAATTCAGGATCATGTGCACAGCGGTTCCTGTTTTCCATAGGGTACATTGTACTGTACCCTGCATGGAAAACAGCTGCGGAACCGCAGCGGCAAAACCGCTGCGGTTCCGCGGTAAAAAACGCACTGTGTGAACATGGTCTAACTGATGCTGAAAAAAAGGGGTAAATAATATAAGTGAGTGGTATATCCTGCCCTATACTACATGTGTAATGCGCCAAGGGTAATATATAAAGGAAAAAGTGATATGTGACTAATATGGGGTGAAAAAAATAATAATAAGTAGCGCAATATGTAAATGACTGTAGAGGGCGTGTAAAAAAGAAAAATAGGTAGTGAAACTACATTTCACATATGTTTAATGTGCTCAGGGCAAAGTATATAAGGGAAATAAAATAGGGGGCAGATGAAGGGAGGGCTGTGGGGGAGCAACAATAGTATAATATGTCAATGTCTTACGTAAAGGTTATGCCAAGTATGGAATAATGAAACAAATAGTCAATAATGTTATAACCGATAGAGTCCGTCCCTCCAAGTACAGAGCACCCCGACGCGCATTTCGAATTAAATCCTTCGTCAGGGAGTGATGTACGTGTGGGTTCGGAGGGTTTATATACCTGTATGGTAGACGCTGATGAGACGGCTTCTTCCCTTGGCGCATTACACATGTAGTATAGGGCAGGATATACCACTCACATATATTATTTACTCCTTTTTTTCAGCATCAGTTAGCCTCCAGCCTGAGTTTGTTTGGTCAGTCTTATTTATTATCATTTTTTTACACTAGCAAATTTTTTTTACAAAAAACCTTTTCTTTATCCACATTAAGTATTGTTTGGTGTTAAATACCTGCTGTGATCATTTGCACATTGCGTTTTTTTCCACATGGCTGTGTACCTATGAGATGTAGCTATATAAATCTACATTTATTTATTTTTCTGAGGGTATATTGTGCTTTATATCCCAAGTCTTACAGTTAGTATATATTATTGTCCGTCCTGATATTTATTACCTCTGTTTTACAAAAAACTTTTTCACTCCAAGTACAGGTACATGCTGTAGTGCCAGCTGCCAAAAACTAAATAAAGGCAATTTTGGATTTTCCGGCGTATAAGACGACTTTTTTAACCCCTAAAAATTGTCCCAAAAGTCGGGGGTCGTCTTATACGCCAGGTACGGGTGCACAGAGCGATCCTGGATGGTTCCCAGGGTCTGAAGGAGAGGAGACTCTCCTTCAGGCCCTGGGATCCATATTCATGTAAAAAATAAAGAATAAAAATAAAAAATATGGATATACTCACCCTCTCAGACGGACCCTGGCTCTCACCGGTGCCAGCGTCTGCCTCCGTTCCTAAGAATGCAGTGAGTGAAGGACCTTCGATGACGTCGCGGTCACATGAGCGGTCACGTGAGCAGTCGCGTGACCGCAACGTCATCGCAGGTCCTTCACTCACTGCATTCTTAGGAACGGAGGCAGACGCTTGCACCGGTGAGAGCCAGGGTCCGTCGGAGGGGTGAGTATATCCATATTATTTATTTTTATTCTTTATTTTTTACATGAATATGGATCCCAGGGCCTGAAGGAGAGTCTCCTCTCCTCCAGACCCTGGGAACCACACGCCTTATAAGATGACTGGGCGTATAAGATGACCCCCCTCTTATACGGCGGGTATATCCCAAATTACATATTTTATATGGAAAAGTTGGGGGTCGTCTTATGCGCCCAGTCGTCTTATACACCAGAAAATACTGTACGTTTCTTTTGGCCTTATTTTACCATTTTTACTCCTGATCCCGGTTTGTTTGTTGTTAGATTCCCTATCAGTATGTCTTTGGAGTGTGGGAGGGAGGAAACTGGAGAACCCGGAGGAAACCCACGCAAACACGGGGAGCACATACAAACTCCTTGCAGATGTTGTCCTTGGTGGGATTTGAACCCAGAACTCTACATCTAGATAAGTTCCTTGTGGGGTCTAGTTTCCAAAATGGGGTCACTTGTGTGTTTCCACTGTTTAGGCACAGCAGGGGCTCTCCAAATGTGACATGACGTCCGCTCTAAATTCCAGCCAATTCTGCATTCAAAAAGTCAAACGGTGCTCCTTCCCTTCTGAGCACCCAAACACTGGTTTTCCTCTACATATTGGGTATGGACATCTTCAGGAGACAGTGCAGTACGAATTTTAGGGGTCCATTTTTTTCCTGTTACACTTGTAAAAAAATAAATAAATCATATGGGTCTAAAGTTAAATTTTTGTAAAAAAAAGTTAATGTGAATACTTTTCTGCCCAATGACGACAAAAGTATTCTGGGAGTGATACCTTTATTGGCTAACCAGAAAATAATATGTTTGCCGCTTTCAGAGCACAGTGGCTACTTCTTCAGGCAGGATTACGAATAGGCCTTGCCTGAAGAAGGAGCCTCTGTGCTCTGAAAGCTGCAAACATATTGCCTCTGTGCTCTGAAAGCTGCAAACATATTATTTTCTGGTTAGCCAATAAAGGTATCACTCCCAGAATACTTTTGTCGTCATTGGGCAGAAAAGTATTCACATCGATTTTTCTGGCTAACACTGTACCACAATACAATTTGTTATTGTACATCAGTAAAAAAAAGTTAAATGTTTATTGTTTCCTTCCACATTGCTTCAGTTCCTGTCAAGCACCTAAAAGGTTAATAAACTTCTTGAATGTGGTTTTGAGGGGGTTCAGTTTTTAGAATGGTGTCACTTTTGAGTAATTTCTATCAGGGCTGTGGAGTCGGAGTTAGTTTTGGTCGGAGTCGGTAGAAATGTACCGACTCCAGCATTAACCCCTTCATGACCCAGCCTATTTTGGCCTTAATGACCTTGCCATTTTTTGCAATTCTGACCAGTGTCCCTTTATGAGGTAATAACTCAGGAACGCTTCAACGGATCCTTGCGGTTCTGAGATTGTTTTTTCGTGACATATTGGGCTTCATGTTAGTGGTAAATTTAGGTCGATAATTTCTGAGTTTATTTGTGAAAAAAACGGAAATTTGGCGAAAAATTTGAAAATTTTGCAATTTTCACATTTTGAATTTTTATTCTGTTAAACCAGAGAGTTATGTGACACAAAATAGTTAATAAATAACATTTCCCACATGTCTACTTTACATCAGCACAATTTTGGAAACAAATTTTTTTTTTGCTAGGAAGTTATAAGGGTTAAAATTTGACCAGTGATTTCTCATTTTTACAACAAAATTTACAAAACCATTTTTTTTAGGGACCACCTCACATTTGAAGTCAGTTTGAGGGTTCTATATGGCTGAAAATACCCAAAAGTGACACCATTCTAAAAACTGCACCCCTCAAGGTGCTCAAAACCACATTCAAGAAGTTTATTAACCCTTCAGGTGTTTCACAGCAGCAGAAGCAACATGGAGGGGAAAAATTAACATTTAACTTTTTAGTCACAAAAATGATCTTTTCGCAACAATTTTTTTATTTTCCCAAGGGTAAAAGGAGAAACTGGACCACGAATGTTGTTGTCCAATTTGTCCTGAGTACGCTGATACCTCATATGTGGGGGTAAACCACTGTTTGGGCGCACGGCAGGGCTCGGAAGGGAAGGCGCGCCATTTGACTTTTTGAATGGAAAATTAGCTCCAATCGTTAGTGGACACCATGTCGCGTTTGGAGAGCCCCTGTGTGCCTAAACATTGGAGCTCCCCTACAATTGACCCCATTTTGGAAACTAGACCCCCCAAGAAACTAATCTAGACGCATAGTGAGCACTTAAAACCCCCAGGTGCTTCACAGAAGTTTATAACGCAGAGCCATGAAAATAAAAAAATTATTTTTCTTTCCTCAAAAATGATTTTTAGCCCGGAGTTTTTTATTTTCCCAAGGATAATAGGAGAAATTGGACCCCAAATGTTGTTGTCCAGTTTGTCCTGAGTACGATGATACACCATATGTGGAGGTAAACCACTGTTTGGGCGCACGGCAGGGCTCGGAAGGGAAGGCACGCCATTTGGCTTTTTGAATGGAAAATTAGCTTCAATCATTAGCGGACACCATGTCGCGTTTGGAGAGCCCCTGTGTGCCTAAACATTGGAGCTCCCGCACAAGTGACCCCATTTTGGAAACTAGACCTCCCAAGGAACTAATCTAGATGTGTGGTGAGCACTTTGAACCCCCAAGTGCTTCACAGAAGTTTATAACGCAGAGCCATGAAAATTAAAAATTATTTTTCTTTCCTCAAAAATGATTTTTTAACCCACAATTTTTTATTTTCCCAAGGGTAACAGGAGAAATTGGACCCCAAAAGTTGTTGTGCAGTTTCTCCTGAGTACGCTGATACCCCATATGTGGGGGTAAACCACTGTTTGGGCGCACGTCAGGGCTTGGAAGGGAAGTAGTGACATTTGAAATGCAGACTTTGATGGAATGGTCTGCGGGCGTCACGTTGCATTTGCAGAGCCCCTGATGTGCCTAAACAGTAGAAACACCCCATAAGTGACCCCATTTTGGAAACTAGACCCCAAAAGGATCTTATCTAGATGTGTGGTGAGCACTTTCAACCCCCAAGTGCTTCACATAAGTTTATAACGTAGAGCCATGAAAATAAAAAATAATTGTTCTTTCCTCAAAAATTATGTTCTAGCAAGTAATTTTTTATTTTTGCAAGGGTAACAGGAGAAATTGGACCCCAATAGTTGTTGCCCAGTTTGTCCTGAGTACGCTGGTATCCCATATGTGGGGGTAAACCACTGTTTGGGCGCACGTCGGGGCTTGGAAGGGAGGGCGCACCATTTGACTTTTTGAACGCAAGATTGGCTGGAATCAATGGTGGCGCCATGTTGCGTTTGGAGACCCCTGATGTGCCTAAACAGTGGAAACCCCTCACTTCTAACTTCAACACTAACCCCAACACACCCCTAACCCTAATCCCAACTGTAGCCATAACCCTAATCACAACCCTAACCCCAACACACCCCTAACCACAACCCTAACCCCAACACACCCGTAACCCTAAATCCAACCCTAACCCTAATCCTAACCCTAATCCCAACCCTACCCACAACTGTAACCCCAACACAACCCTAACTCTATCCTTAACCCTAACCACAAGCCTAATCTTAACCCTATTTCCAACCCTAGCCCTAATTCCAACCCTAAGGGTACCGTCTCACATAACGATTTACCAACGATCACGACCAGCGATACGACCTGGCCGTGATCGTTGGAAAGTCGTTGTGTGGTCGCTGGGGAGCTGTCACACAGACCGCTCTCCAGCGACCAACGATGCCAAGGTCCCGGGTAACCAGGGTAAACATCGGGTTACTAAGCGCAGGGCCGCGCTTAGTAACCCGATGTTTACCGTGGTTACCAGCGTAAAAGTAAAAAAAAAAAAAACGTACATACTCACATTTCGGTGTCCTTCAGGTCCCTTGCCGTCTGCTTCCCGCTCTGACTGAGTGCCGCCGTACAGTGAGAGCAGAGCGCAGCGGTGATGTCACTGCTGTGCTGTGCTCTCACTTTACGGCCGGCAGACAGTCAGAGCGGGAAGCAGACGGCAAGGGACCTGAAGGACACCGAAATGTGAGTATGTACGTTTTTTTTTTTTTACTTTTACGCTGGTAACCACGGTAAACATCGGGTTACTAAGCGCGGCCCTGCGCTTAGTAACCCGATGTTTACCCTGGTTACAAGCGAACGCATCGCTGGATCGCTGTCACAACGATCCAGCGATGACAGCAGGAGATCCAGCGACGAAAGAAAGTTCCAAACGATCTGCTACGACGTACGATTCTCAGCAGGGTCCCTGATCGCTGCTGCGTGTCAGACACAGCGATATCGTATGGATATCGCTGGAACGTCACGGATCGTACCGTCGTAGCGATCAAAGTGCCACTGTGAGACGGTACCCTAACTCTAATTCCAACCCTAACCCTAAGGCTATGTGCCCACGTTGCGGATTCGTGTGAGATTTTTCCGCACGATTTTTTAAAAATCTGCAGGTAAAAGGCACTGCGTTTTACCTGCAGATTTACAGCAGATTTCCAGTGTTTTTTTGTGCGGATTTCACCTGCGGATTCCTATTGAGGAACAGGTGTAAAACGCTGCGGAATCCGCACAAAAAATTGACATGCTGCAGAAAATACAACGCAGCGTTTCTGCACGGAATTTTCCGCACCATGGGCACAGTGGATTTGGTTTTCCATAGGTGTACATGGTACTGTAAACCTGATGGAAAACTGCAACGAATTCGCAGCGGCCAATCCGCTGCGGATCCGCAGCCAAATCCGCTGCGGATCCGCGGCCAATCCGCTGCGGATCCGCGGCCAATCCGCTGCGGATCCGCAGCCAAATCCGCACATGCCATAACCCTAACCCTAACCCTACCCCTACCCGTAACCCTAACCCTAGTTCTAACCCTAACCCTAGTGGAAAACGAAAAAAAAAATATTTTCTTTATTTTATTATTGTCCCTACCTATGGGGGTGATAAGGGGGGGGGGGGTATTTATTATTTTTTTTATTTTGATCGCTGTGATAGAACCTACCACAGCGATCAAAATGTACTTGTAAGGAATCTGCCGGCTGGCAGATTCGGCGGGCGCACTGAGCATGCGCCCGCCATTTTCCAAGATGGCGGCGCCCAGCGAGGAGACGTACGGACACCGAGAGGATCGGTAAGTATGAAGGGGTGGTGGGGGGGTGGATTGGAGCACAGGGGGGGTGATCGGACCACAGGGGGGGTTTATTCAAACAAGGAGGGAGCGGGCAGGAGGACGGGGGAGCCGGCAGGCGGACGGAGGAGACCGGACCCCATAACGGAGCACTGGGGGGGCGATCGGGGGGGGGGGGGGGGACATATTAGGTTTTCCAGCCATGGCCGATGTTATTCCAGCATCGGCCATGGCTGGATTGTAATATTTCACCAGTTTTTTAGGTGAAATATTACAAATCGCTCTGATTGGCAGTTTCACTTTCAACAGCCAATCAGAGCGATCGTAGCCACGGGGGGGTGAATCCACCCCCCCTGGGCTGAAGCACCACTCCCCCTGTCTCTGCAGATCGGGTAAAATGGGAGTTAACCCCTTCACCCGATCTGCAGGGACGCGATCCCTCCATGACGCATACGCTGCGTCATAGGTCGGGAAGGCACAGACTTTCATGACGCAGCGCATGCGTCAAAGGTCGGGAAGGGGTTTAAAAAAAATGTATTAATATTTCATAATTGAACTTTCATATGAATTTTATAAATGTTACTCAAATATATATGTTCTATCAAACTGAACAACAGTGATAAGCAGTTCTGCTGGAGATAGAGACATTTCTTACTACTTGTGTGTCACTGTTCTCCACTGCCCTTCTCTAATCTTATACTTCGTTAACCTCATGCTGCCCCGACCCCCCTACTTACAATGTATGAAACTGAAAGTGAAAATGTGTTGCAAATGTAGAAGTAAAGCTCCTCCTCTAGACTAGATGTTTACTAGGTGTGCATCTTCCAAGCATCTCACAGCTGCTACTCAGAAGAGGAAGACTGTAAGAAGTATTATCCTTTCAACAAACT
Organism: Ranitomeya variabilis; assembly: GCF_051348905.1. Taxonomy (NCBI): domain Eukaryota; kingdom Metazoa; phylum Chordata; class Amphibia; order Anura; family Dendrobatidae; genus Ranitomeya; species Ranitomeya variabilis. The sequence goes on from NC_135233.1 coordinate 533,699,731, forward strand.
TTGCATCAGTTATCTGTGAGTACATGAGGAATAACAGTATTACTGACAACTATATCAGTTGTACGACCTGGCAATAATTTTGTACAGTTGTTTTTAGGGAAAACAATTGTCATTTGGATTGTGAATGCAGAATTAAAAACCTGAGAATGTCAAAGAAGCGTCACATTAAATCAGCTGTATTTGAACATTTCACCATCACTCAAGATAGAAAACATTATGTCTGTCAGTGTATGACAAATGATCCAGACGAAAACAAATGCTGTGAAGCCAAGATCAGTGCATATTCAGGCAAAGATAAAAATGCTCCTACCAGAGCTTCTAATCTAAAGAGACATTTACAGCGCTTTCATCCAGAAGTACTGAAAGCAGTGGATGAGAAAGACTGCATCAAAACCATTGAACCAGTGCCCAGCTCTTCCAGCCAAACAAAGGAGCAGAGAACTTTGCAGCCATCAGTTGCAAGATATTTTGTCAGTGACAAAGTTACTGTGACAATGACAGTAGATACATTTAAAAAACAGATCATAGAGCTTGTTGTAAAGGATAGTGTGCCTATTTCATTATTTTCACGACCAGCTTTTATGTGTCTGAATGGGGAAATGGCCCGCAAGCTTGGTGTTTCTCTGGAGAGAGAGAGAGTATTAGAAAATTAGAACTTAAAAAAACTCTCAAGGGACGCTTTCTGTTTCTTAAAATAAATAACTGCACACGTCACAGAGTGAACTATTTTGCCATCAATGTCCGATTTGTTTGTGACAAAAATGAAATAGTTACCAAGACATTGGCAGTAAAAGACACCAAAGCTCATCACACCACTGAGTTTCTCCAGGTCTTGGTGGAAAAGGTTCTGCAAGACTATGAACTTAAAAAAGAGCAAGTTCTTTCTGTCGTAACTGACAATGCTTCAAATATGATAAGTACTACTAAGCTAATGAATGAGAGTAATGATAGTGACCAGCAGCTAGAAGAACATTCTGGGTCCACAGACACAGAAATGTTTGAAATAGAGGAACACAGTATTGTAACTGAGGAGCAAACTGAAGTTGCTTCAGATGAACAGCAACATGATAGTTTAGATGATCTTGTTGAAACTGTGTCAATACGTTCTTTCATTCATCACATGCGCTGTGTTGTGCATACGCTACAGCTGGCTATAAGAGACAGTCTGCAAGAAGGACTTGTGCTGCACTGATTGGCAAGGTGAGAAAATTAGCTACTGTTGCCAGAACCCTTAAAGTTGACTAAATTTTGAAGAGACGTGCTGGAAAAGGGGCAATTATTGATCAAGCCACACGATGGGGCAGTACTTACTTAATGATTCAGCGCTTGGTTGAACTGAAAACCTTTCTTGTAGACATGGCTAACCCTCAACTGACGCTAAATGAAAGTCAGTGGAATCAGGTGACTGAGCTGGAAAAATTGCTAGAGCACCCATTTACAGTGACTAGAAAATTACAAGCAGAGGACTTAACTCCAGGTATTTTCTTAAAGGAGTGGAAGAACCTGATGTTTCGCCTGTCCCAAAGAGGAGGGTTAATTGCAACTGGCATTTCTACATCAATGAAACGGAGAGAGGAGCTACTATTACAAAATAACATTCTTTTGGCAGCTGTTTATGTAGACCCAATGCTTCGGATTCTTCTAGATGATCAACAGCTAACTAAAGGAAAAGAAGCTCTGTTTGAAATAGCAGTAAGCATGAAAGGGTTGCAGAACAGTCAGGAGGAACAAGAAGAATTTGGTCATCCTGCCACATCTTAACCCTCATCAACTGATGAAGAATTTAATTTTGAAAAATATTTGCATCACAAGGACCGTGCAAAGCGTTCCCGCATAGAACAGTCATCCCCATCAAAGAACACAGCCAGTACATTTCAGCAGAATTTTTCATGTGCACTAAAAGAAATTGAGAAATTTGACCGTTCATCAAAAATAACAGTGCAACAAGCGATTCCTCTGTATCCTGACATTGTCAGAGATGTTGCCCGAGTGGTTACTGCTTTGCCACCAACCCAAGTTGGTGTAGAGAGGTTGTTCTCTGCTCTCAAAATAATTAGATCAGATTTGAGGGCATCCATGAAGGAGGATCTGACAGAGGCAATACTTTTTCTGAGGACAAATTTATAGATTTCTTCTTATTAACTGCATAACAGTGTTTATTGCATATTTACTTACAAGAGTTTAGAAAAGTTTATGAAAGTTATTTGCTATATTCTAATTGTATTCTAATAAATATAGTTTTTGCTCTAAGTGGTCTGATTACTTATATGATGGTGAGAAACTGAATAAGCATGATGTTAATATTTTACAACAGTAAATTTATTGTTACGAATTGGCCATTTATGAAGGAGCCGGAGCCGGATAAAATCAAGGAGTCGGAGTCGCAACTGTGGCTTTCCGACTCCACAGCCCTGATTTCTATCTATAGACCCCTCAAAGTGACTTCAAACGTGAGATGGTCCCTTAAAAAAATGGTGTTGTAAAAAATGAGAAATCCCTGGTCAACTTTTAACTCTTATAACGTCCTAACATAGTTAGTAAGGCCGAAAAAAGACATTTGTCCATCCAGTTCAGCCTATATTCCATCACAATAAATCCCCAGATCTACGTCCTTCTACAGAACCTAATAATTGTATGATACAATATTGTTCTGCTCCAGGAAGACATCCAGGCCTCTCTTGAACCCCTCGACTGAGTTCGCCATCACCACCTCCTCAGGCAAGCAATTCCAGATTCTCACTGCCCTAACAGTAAAGAATCCTCTTCTATGTTGGTGGAAAAACCTTCTCTCCTCCAGACGCAAAGAATGCCCCCTGGTGCCTGTCACCTTCCTTGGTATAAACAGATCCTCAGCGAGATATTTGTATTGTCCCCTTATATACTTATACATGGTTATTAGATCGCCCCTCAGTCGTCTTTTTTCTAGATTAAATAATCCTAATTTCGCTAATCTATCTGGGTATTGTAGTTCTCCCATCCCCTTTATTAATTTTGTTGCCCTCCTTTCTACTCTCTCTAGTTCCATTATATCCTTCCTGAGCACCGGTGCCCAAAACTGGACACAGTACTCCATGTGCGGTCTAACTAGGGATTTGTACAGAGGCAGTATAATGCTCTCATCATGTGTACCAGACCTCTTTTAATGCACCCCATGATCCTGTTTGCCTTGGCAGCTGCTGCCTGGCACTGGCTGCTCCAGGTAAGTTTATCATTAACTAGGATCCCCAAGTCCTTCTCCCTGTCAGATTTAACCAGTGGTTTCCCGTTCAGTGTGTAATGGTGATATTGATTCCTTCTTCCCATGTGTATAACCTTACATTTATCATTGTTAAACCTCATCTGCCACCTTTCAGCCCAAGTTTCCAACTTATCCAGATCCATCTGTAGCAGAATACTATCTTCTCTTGTATTAACTGCTTTACATAGTTTTGTATCATCTGCAAATATCAATATTTTACTGTGTAAAGCTTCTACCAGATCATTAATGAATATGTTGAAGAGAACAGGTCCCAATACCGACCCCTGCGGTACCCCACTGGTCACAGCGACCCAGTCAGAGACTATACCATTTATAACCACCCTCTGCTTTCTATCACTAAGCCAGTTACTAACCCATTTACACACATTTTCCCCCAGACCAAGCATTCTCATTTTGTGTACCAACCTCTTGTGCGGCACGGTATCAAACGCTTTGGAAAAATCGAGATATACCATGTCCAATGACTCACCGTGGTCCATCCTATAGCTTACCTCTTCATAAAAACTGATTAGATTGGTTTGACAGGAGCGATTTCTCATAAACCCATGCTGATATGGAGTTAAACAGTTATTCTCATTGAGATAATCCAGAATAACATCCTTCAGAAACCCTTCAAATATTTCACCAACAGTAGAGATTAGACTTACTGGCCTATAATTTCCAGGTTCACTTTTAGAGCCCTTTTTGAATATTGGCACCACATTTGCTATGCGCCAGTCCTGCGGAACAGACCCCGTCGCTATAGAGTCCCTAAAAATAAGAAATAATGGTTTATCTATTACATTACTTAGTTCTCTTAGTACTCGTGGGTGTATGCGATCCGGACCCGGAGATTTATCTATTTTTATCTTATTTAGCCGGTTTCGCACCTCTTCTTGGGTTGGATTGGTGACCCTTAACCCCTTCCCGACCCATGACGCCTATGCGGCGTCATGGAATGATCGCATCCCTGCAGATCGGGTGAAAGGGTTAATTCCTATTTTACCCGATCTACAGGGAGAGGGGGAGTTGTACTTCAGCCTAGGGGGGGGTGGCTTTGCCCCCACGTGGCTACGATCGCTCTGATTGGCTGTTGAAAGTGCAACAGCCAATCAGAGCAATTTGCAATATTTCACCTATGAAAATGGTGAAATATTGCAATCCAGCCATGGCCGATGCTGCAATAGGGTAGGGTAATCAATACAGGGGAGGACAATTTTATATTACAGGATGATTTATGTAAACTAGAAGCTTGGGCTGATAAATGGCAAATGAGCTTTAATGGGGATAAATGTAAGGTCATGCACTTGGGTAGAAGTAATAAGATGTATAACTATGTGCTTAATTCTAAAACTCTGGGCAAAACCATCAATGAAAAAGACCTGGGTGTATGGGTGGATGACAAACTCATATTCAGTGGCCAGTGTCAGGCAGCTGCTACAAAGGCAAATAAAATAATGGGATGTATTAAAAGAGGCATAGATGCTCATGAGGAGAACATAATTTTACCTCTATACAAGTCACTAGTTCGACCACACTTAGAATACTGTGCACAGTTCTGGTCTCCGGTGTATAAGAAAGACATAGCTGAACTAGAGCGGGTGCAGAGAAGAGCGACCAAGGTTATTAGAGGACTGGGGGGTCTGCAATACCAAGATAGGTTATTACACTTGGGGCTATTTAGTTTGGAAAAACGAAGACTAAGGGGTGATCTTATTTTAATGTATAAATATATGAGGGGACAGTACAAAGACCTTTCTGATGATCTTTTTAATCATAGACCTGAGACAGGGACAAGGGGGCATCCTCTACGTCTGGAGGAAAGAAGGTTTAAGCATAATAACAGACGCGGATTCTTTACTGTAAGAGCAGTGAGACTATGGAACTCTCTGCCGTATGATGTTGTAATGAGTGATTCATTAATTAAATTTAAGAGGGGACTGGATACCTTTCTGGAAAAGTATAATATTACAGGGTATATACACTAGATTCCTTGATAAGGCGTTGATCCAGGGAACTAGTCTGATTGCCGTATGTGGAGTCGGGAAGGAATTTTTTTCCCCATGGTGGAGTTACTCTTTGCCACATGGTTTTTTTTTGCCTTCCTCTGGATCAACATGTTAGGGCATGTTAGGTTAGGCTATGGGTTGAACTAGATGGACTTAAAGTCTTCCTTCAACCTCAATAACTATGTAACTATGTAACTATGTAACTATGGCTGGAAATCATGTTCTGGCCCCCCCCCCCACCGCCCCCGATCTCCTCCCCAGTCGTCCGTTATGTGGCCCGGTCCTCTCCGTCCTCCTGTCCGCTTCCCCGTCCTCCTGCCCGCTCCCCCGTGCTCCTGTCCGCTCCCCCCGTCCTCCGATCCCCCCCCCCTGTGCTCCGATCCACCCCCCCCACCATCCCCTCATACTTACCGATCCTCCCGAAGTCGGTCCGTCTTCTCCCTGGGCGCCGCCATCTTCCAAGATGGCGGGCGCATGCTCAGTGCGCCCGCCGAATCTGCAGGCTGGCAGATTCGTTACAGGTACATTTTGATCGCTGTGGTAGGTTCTACCACAGCGATCAAAATAAAAAAATAATAAATAAACCCCCCCCCTTTATCACCCCCATAGGTAGGGACAATAATAAAATAAAGAAAATATTTTTTTTTCTTTTTCCACTAGGGTTAGGGTTAGAACTAGGGTTAGGGTTACGGGTAGGGTTAGGGTTAGGGGTAGGGTTATGGCATGTGCACACAGAGCGGATCGGCCGCGGATCCGCAGCGGATCGGCCGCGGATCCGCAGCGGATCGGCCGCGGATCCGCAGCGGATCGGCCGCGGATCCGCAGCGGATCGGCCGCGGATCCGCAGCGGATCGGCCGCGGATCCGCAGCGGATCGGCCGCGGATCCGCAGCGGATCGGCAGCGGATCCGCAGCGGATCGGCCGCGGATCCGCCGCGGATCGGCCGCGGATCCGCAGCGGATCGGCCGCGGATCCGCAGCGGATCGGCCGCGGATCCGCAGCGGATCCGCAGCGGATCGGCCGCGGATCCGCAGCGGATCGGCCGCGGATCCGCAGCGGATCGGCAGCGGATCGGCCGCGGATCGACAGCGGATCCGCAGCGGATTGGCCGCGGATCGGCAGCGGATCGGCAGCGGATCGGCCGCGGATCGGCAGCGGATCCGCAGGGGATTGGCAGCGGATCGGCCGCGGATCCGCAGCGGATGGGCCGCGGATCGGCCGCGGATCTGCAGCGGATTGGCAGCGGATTGGCCGCGGATCCGCAGCGGATTGGCCGCAGATCTGCAGCGGATTGGCCGCGGATCCGCAGCGGATTGGCCGCGGATCCGCAGCGGATTGGCCGCTGCGAATTCGAAGCAGTTTTCCATCAGGTTTACAGTACTATGTACACCTAAGGAAAACCAAATCCGCTGTGCCCATGGTGCGGAAAATTCCGTGCAGAAACGCTGCATTGTTTTTTCCGCAGCATGTCAATTCTTTGTGCGGATTCCGCAGCGTTTTACACCTGTTCCTCAATAGGAATCCGCAGGTGAAATCCGCACAAAAAAAACACTGGAAATCTGCTGTAAATCCGCAGGCAAAACGCAGTGCCTTTTACCTGCAGATTTTTCAAAAATCGTGCGGAAAAATCTCACACGAATCCGCAACGTGGGCACATAGCCTTAGGGTTAGGGTTGGAATTAGGGCTAGGGTTTGAAATAGGGTTAAGATTAGGCTTGTGGTTAGGGTTACGGATAGGGTTAGGGGTGTGTTGGGGTTACAGTTGTGGTTAGGGTTGGGATTAGGGTTACGGTTGGGATTAGGGTTGGGATTAGGGTTGGAATTAGGGTTACGGTTGTGTTGCGGTTAGGGTTGTGGTTAGGGGTGTGTTGGGGTTAGGGTTGTGATTACGGTTATGGCTACAGTTGGGATTAGGATTAGGGGTGTGTTGGGGTTAGTGTTGAAGTTAGAATTGAGGGGTTTCCACTGTTTAGGCACATCAGGGGTCTCCAAACGCAACATGGCGCCACCATTGATTCCAGCCAATCTTGCGTTCAAAAAGTCAAATGGTGCTCCCGCCCTTCCAAGCCCCGACGTGCGCCCAAACAGTGGTTTACCCCCACATATGGGGTATCAGCGTACTCACAACAAACTGGGCAACAAATATTGGGGTCCAAATTCTCCTGTTACCCTTGTGAAAATAAAAAATTGCTTGCTAAAACATCTTTTTTGAGGAAAGAAAAATGATTTTTTATTTTCACGGCTCTGCGTTATAAACTTCTGTGAAGCACTTGGGGGTTCAAAGTGCTCACCACACATCTAGATAAGTTCCCTTGGGGGTCTAGTTTCCAAAATGGAGTCACTTGTGGGGAGTTCCTACTGTTTAGGCACATCAGGGGCTCTGCAAACGCAACCTGATGCCCGCAGAGCATTCCATCAAAGTCTGCATTTCAAAACGTCACTACTTCCCTTCCGAACCCCGACGTGTGCCAAAACAGTGGTTTACCCCCACATATGGGGTATCATCGTACTCAGGAGAAACTGGAAAACAACTTTTGGGGTCCAATTTCTCCTATTACCCTTGGGAAAATAAAAAAATTGTGGGCTAAAAAATCATTTTTGAGAAAAGAAAAATTATTTTTTATTTTCATGGCTCTGCGTTATAAACTTCTGTGAAGCACTTGGGGGTTCAAAGTGCTCACCACACATCTAGATTAGTTCCTTGGGGGGTCTAGTTTCCAAAATGGGGTCACTTGTGCGGGAGCTCCAATGTTTAGGCACACAGGGGCTCTCCAAACGCGACATGGTGTCCGCTAATGATTGGAGCTAATTTTCCATTCAAAAAGCCAAATGGCGTGCCTTCCCTTCCGAGCCCTGCCGTGCGCCCAAACAGTGGTTTACCCCCACATATGGGGTATCATCGTACTCAGGACAAACTGGACAACAACATTTGGGGTCCAATTTCTCCTATTACCCTTGGGAAAATAAAAAATTCTGGGCTAAAAATCATTTTTGAGGAAAGAAAAATTATTTTTTTATTTTCACGGCTCTGCGTTATAAACTTCTGTGAAGCACCTGGGGGTTATAAGTGCTCACTATGCATCTAGATAAGTTCCTTGGGGGGTCTAGTTTCCAAAATGGGGTCACTTGTAGGGGAGCTCCAATGTTTAGGCACACAGGGGCTCTCCAAACGCGACATGGTGTCCGCTAACGATTGGAGCTAATTTTCCATTCAAAAAGTCAAATGGCACGCCTCCCCTTCCGAGCCTTGCCGTGCACCCAAACAGTGGTTTACCCCCACATATGAGGTATCGGCATACTCAGGAGAAATTGCCCAACAAATTTTAGGATCCATTTTATCCTGTTGCCCATGTGAAAATGAAAGAATTGAGGGTAAAAGAAATTTTGTGTGAAAAAAAAGTACTTTTTCATTTTTGCGGATCAATTTGTGAAGCACCTGGGGGTTTAAAGTGCTCACTATGCCTCTAGATGAGTTCCTTGGGGGGTCTAGTTTCCAAAATGGGGTCACTTGTGGAGGAGCTCCAATGTTTAGGCACACAGGGGCTTTCCAAACGTGACATGGTGTCCGCTAACGATGGAGATAATTTTTCATTCAAAAAGTCAAATGGCGCTCCTTCCCTTCCGAGCCTTACCATGTGCCCAAACAGTGGTTTACCCCCACATGTGAGGTATTGGTGTACTCAGGAGAAATTGCCCAACAAAATTTAGGATCCATTTTATCCAGTTGCCCATGTGAAAATGAAAAAATTAAGGCTAAAATAATTTTTTTGTGAAAAAAAAGTACTTTTTCATTTTTACGGATCAATTTGTGAAGCACCTGGGGGTTTAAAGTGCTCACTATTCTTCTAGATAAGTTCCTTGGGGGGTCTAGTTTCCAAAATGGGGTCACTTGTGGGGGAGCTCCAATGTTTAGGCACACGGGGGCTCTCCAAACGCGACATGGTGTCCGCTAAAGATTGGAGCCAATTTTTAATTGAAAAAGTCAAATGGCGCTCCTTCCCTTCCGAGGCCTGCCGTGCGCCCAAACAGTGGTTTACCCCCACATATGAGGTATCAGCGTACTCAGGACAAATTGGACAACAACGTCCGTGGTCCAGTTTCTCCTTTTACCCTTGGGAAAATAAAAAAAATTTCGCTAAAATATCATTTTTGTGACTAAAAAGTTAAATGTTCATTTTTTACTTCCATGTTGCTTCTGCTGCTGTGAAACACCTGAAGGGTTAATAAACTTCTTGAATGTGGTTTTGAGCACCTTGAGGGGTGCAGTTTTTAGAATGGTGTCACTTTTGGGTATTTTCAGCCATATAGAACCCTCAAACTGACTTCAAATGTGAGGTGGTCCCTAAAAAAAATGGTTTTGTAAATTTTGTTGTAAAAATGAGAAATCACAGGTCAAATTTTAACCCTTATAACTTCCTAGCAAAAAAAAAATTTGTTTCCAAAATTGTGCTGATGTAAAGTAGACATGTGGGAAATGTTATTTATTAACTATTTTGTGTCACATAACTCTCTGGTTTAACAGAATAAAAATTCAAAATGTGAAAATTGCGAAATTTTCAAAATTTTTGCCAAATTTCCGTTTTTTTCACAAATAAACTCAGAAATTATCGACCTAAATTTACCACTAACATGAAGCCCAATATGTCACGAAAAAACAATCTCAGAATCGCTAGGATCCGTTGAAGCGTTCCTGAGTTATTACCTCATAAAGGGACACTGGTCAGAATTGCAAAAAACGGCAAGGTCATGAAGGGGTTAATATAGGGTTTTCATTGTTTCTTGGGATTTCACCTAGCATTTCATTTTCCACCGTGAATACCGTGGAGAAGAAGGTGTTTAATATGTTAGCTTTATCCTCGTCATCTACCACCATTCTTTCCTCACTATTTTTTAAGGGGCCTACATTTTCAGTTTTTATTCTTTTACTATTGATATAGTTGAAGAACAGTTTGGGATTAGTTTTACTCTCCTTAGCAATGTGCTTCTCCGTTTCCTTTTTGGCAGCTTTAGTTAGTTTTTTAGATAAAGTATTTTTCTCCCTATAGTTTTTTAGAGCTTCAATGGTGCCATCCTGCTTTAGTAGTGCAAATGCTTTCTTTTTACTGTTAATTGCCTGTCTTACTTCTTTGTTTAGCCACATTGGGTTTTTCCTATTTCTAGTCCTTTTATTCCCACAAGGTATAAACCGCTTACAGTGCCTATTTAGGATGTTCTTAAACATTTTCCATTTATTATCTGTATTCTTATTTCTGAGGATATTGTCCCAGTCTACCAGATTAAGGGCATCTCTAAGCTGGTCAAACTTTGCCTTCCTAAAGTTCAGTGTTTTTGTGACTCCCTGACAAGTCCCCCTAGTGAAAGACAGGTGAAACTGTACAATATTGTGGTCGCTATTTCCTAGATGCCCGACCACCTGCAGATTTGTTATTCTGTCAGGTCTATTAGATAGTATTAGGTCTAAAAGTGCTGCTCCTCTGGTTGGATTCTGCACCAATTGTGAAAGATAATTTTTCTTGGTTATTAGCAGAAACTTGTTGCCTTTATGGGTTTCACAGGTTTCTGTTTCCCAGTTAATATCCGGATAGTTAAAGTCCCCCATAACCAGGACCTCATTATGTGTTGCAGCTTCATCTATCTGCTTTAGAAGTAGACTTTCCATGATTTCTTTTATATTTGGGGGTTTGTAACAGACCCCAATGAGAATTTTGTTACCATTTTTCCCTCCATGAATTTCGACCCATATGGACTCGACATCCTCATTCCCTTCGCTAATATCCTCCCTTAAAGTGGACTTTAGACAAGACTTTACATAGAGACAAACCCCTCCTCCTCTCCGATTTTTACGATCCTTTCTAAACAGACTGTAACCCTGTAAGTTAACTGCCCAGTCATAGCTTTCATCTAACCATGTCTCGGTTATTCCCACTATGTCAAAGTTACCTGTAGATATTTCTGCTTCTAGTTCTTCCATCTTGTTTGTCAGGCTTCTGGCGTTTGCGAGCATGCAGTTTAGAGGATTTTGTTTTGTTCCAATCTCCTCACTGTGGATTGTTTTAGAAATGTTCTTACCTCCCTTCTGAGTATGTTTTCCTGGGTCGTCTTTGTTCGAGTCTAAGGTTTTTCTTCCCGTCCCCTCTTCTTCTAGTTTAAAGCCCTGCTGATGAAACAATTGTTTCCAAAGTTGTGCTGATGTAAAGTAGACATGTGGGAAATGTTATTTATTAACTGTTTTGTGTGATAAAAGTTTCTGGTTTAAGGGCATAGGAATTAAAAGTTTGAAAATTACAACATTTTTGCTAAATTTCTGTTTTTTTTCACAAACTGAAGTCATATTGAAGAAATTGTATCACTATCATGAAGTACAATATGTCAAGAAAAACCAGTCTCAGAATCAGTGGGATCCGGGGAAGCTTTCCAGAGTCCTTACCATATAAAGTGACACTGGGCAGAGTTGTAAAATGTGGCCTGGTCAGGAAGGTGAAAACAGGCTTGTGAAGGGGTTAAAGGGAATGTGTAATTAAATACATGACCTATTGTTCAATTCAGATGTGTTAAATGTATTTTTTATTTGGTTATTTTTATACATATTCCAATCTGAATTAAAAAACAAACCCACAAAACACTTGCTTTTTTCACCCTGTCACCTGGTTGTTTTTTTTAAAGACTTTAACCTTCTATTGGTTCAGGTAGTAACACATCTACATAACCAGATCCAAACCTTTCTTTGGTATTGATGTGTTAAATAAGCCTGTGGAAGGTCACTGTGAAGAGAGGAGGAGTAGGGTCACAGTGACACCAGTGGATCCCCTGTTATCAGCTGTGTACAGAGGTGTGTATGTAGTAAACCTGCACTGTGTGTGTGTGTATAATGTAAATAACAGTGCCAACATTTTTTTAAACAAAAACAGTTTAAAGGGAAGGTGCCACCAGTTTTCTTGTAGTTTGTTTTTTTGTGAAATTAAGCTTAAAATAGTAAATAAAATGTATTAATGCAATGTTTGCACTGTTTGCAAACATTTCTATATGAAAAATATTATATATTTTCTTACAAATATATATATATTGACCACTAGGGGGAGCATTTTCCGTTTTAGACCTCAAGCAGCTATAGTAAGACTTACCAGCTTTACTGTTAGCTGGAAAATCTGGGCAGTAACTGCTGACATCAGCATTTCCCTCCCCTTTTGGGTGGTCTAACATCCCTGGGGCAGAATGAAGAGCAGCATCACAGGGCAGAGCCATTTTGTGTGTGACTGCCCTGTGATCTGCTATCACCAGCAGTTTATAGTTTATGTGGTGTGTATGGAGCAGCATTGTCTGTGCAGAGCTGTCTGTGACTCATCCCTCAGTAAGATAAGAAGGAGCTCCAGGTCTGCAGTGAATGGCCAGGCATTGTGGAGGGAGGGGAGAGATACATTGTATGGCTGAGAGAGGTGTCAGATGTCACCTCTCTGCAGGCTGGGAATGCAGCTTAATGGAGTGAATGGAGCTCCTGTGATAGAGAGTAAGTGGAGCTGGGCAGAGAGCACTGGGCTATAATAAAATGGCGGCTAGTCACACCTACAGCAGTGAGTTGTGCAGCCCACAGAGGCGTGCCCAGCTCACTGCTAACACCTCTCCAATGTTAAAGATAGGGTCAGCGCCGGTCTATTATCTCCTATGTCCATGGGGTGCTGTAAAATGACACTGCTAGTGTCGTGAACTGCTGTGAAACCAAGATGTCAGCCCCCAGTTCCTTCTTTAAACACATATAACACACGAAATCTGTTTCACATGCATTTAAAACTTGGTTATAGCAGCATGTTATGCTACATTACAGTGATTTATTAATGATCTACAAACGCGGTACCTTACCTTTAAGACAAGGGTCCTTTTCTGATAATACACTCTCTTTGAGTCAATTTTCATGGCAAGGAATGAAAGCTATTTTTTTGTGATTAATCTGTCCTGTCTTCATAACAATGTAGAGTTAATACAAATTGCCACTGTAAAAACTGAAGATGTAATCTCTGAAAACTAAAATTTGTCACTCTCAAAACTTTTGGCTACAACTGTAGGTGCCTTTCAAGAACCCCCTTTGTGATGTCTGGTAGAAAATAGTGTATCACCAGCGATGCCCTGACCCAGCTTTCCTTATTCCTCCCTCACACAGCACTGTATTTAATAGCAATATAGGGCAGCTACAGAGATGGCAAGCTTGATGGGCAGCCTAGAGCTAAATCCTGGGATTATGCCGGATTCACGAGAGGAGATCAGTTGCAATCCTTAAAGAAGCTGAAATTGATTTGTTTATTTGATGTAATGTAGTAATTTCTGCCCTTGGATTGACACTATAGTGTTTTTTCCGCAGCATGTCAATTCTTTGTGCGGGTCTGCAGCGTTTCTGCACCTATTGACTTGTATTGAGTCGGGCACTTCCGCAGCAAAACCGCAGATATAAAAAAGATCTGCAGTTTAGCTGTGGGTGAAACATGTGGCCATCTGGTGCAATCCGGTCGCTAAGGCTACTTTCACACAATGCGTCGTTTTGGGAAAAAAATGCATCCTGCAAATGTGCCCGCAGGATGTGTTTTTTCCCATAGATTTGTATCCCCGACTGATCACGACGTATGGACACACGTCGCGTCCGTCGTGCACTGGATGCATCGGTATTTGGTGGACCGTCGCAGCGAAAAAACGTTCAAGGGAACGTTTTTTTGTACGTCGTGTCCTGCATTTTTAACTGCACATGCGCGGTCATAACTTCACCCCCTCCTCCCTGGGAGTTTAATATGGGCAGCGGACGCGTTGAAACTCTGCCCACATTGTGCAGAAAATCACCACTGTCCGTCGGTACGTTGCGCCAACGCTTTGTGACGGCCCCGTACCGACAGAAGTGTGAAAGAAGCCTAATACAACTCTGAGAAAAAAACAGATCCGGCGAAAAAAAAACCCCAGATCCGTTTTTTTTCAAAACTCGCCGGATTGTGCCTGACGGCAAAAACCTGATGTGCGAAAGTAGCCTAACTATCCATATATCTATCTACATCTATCTCATTCCTTCTGTCTATCTATGTATCTATCTATGTATCTATCTATGTATCTATCTATGTGTCTATCTGTCTGTCTGTCTATCTATGTGTGTAATGGAGTGTGGGTTGGACAAGACATGACATCACAAATCTTTTTTGTTCAATAATACATCTTTATTGAGCTTTCAAAAACGCATACAAAACCGCATAAAAAACGCACCTGCGTTCTCTGCCAAGACCTGCGGATTTAGTGCAGAAAAATCTGCAGGCAAATCTGCAACATGTGCACATACCCTGAGGGTATGTGCACACGTTCAGGATTTCTGTCAGAAATCCGCATGCTTTTTTTTATGCGTTTTTGACGCGTTTTTTCCCAATGCATTAAATAGCGAGAAAAACGCGAAAAATCCACAAAATTAATGAACATGCTGCTTTTTTTTACCGCGATGCGTTTTGTTCACGGAAAAAACGCATCATGTGCACAAAAATTGCAGAATGCATTCTAACTGATAGGATGCATATGTATGCGTTTTTTATGCGTTTATATCGCAAAAAAACCTGAACGTGTGCACATAGCCTTATTGTCCTGGATTTTTAAAAGTTATTTTCTGCATTTATTAATATTTCATTAATACAAATACACTACCGTTCAAAAGTTTAGGGTCACTTAGAATTTTCCTTATTTTTGAAAGAAAAGCAGTTTTTTTCCAATGAAGCTAACATTTAATGATTCAGAAACACACTCTATACATTGTTAATGTGGTAAGTGACTATTCTAGCTCCAAACGTCTGGTTTGTAATGCAATATCTTCATAGGTGTATAGAGACACATTTCCAACAACCATCACTGCAGTGTTCTTATGGTGCTGTGTCTTTGCTAACTGTGTAAGGCTATGTGCACACGTTGCGTATTTGGCTGCGGATCCGCAGCAGATTTGAAGCTGCGGATCTGCAGCTGTCTTCCATGCGTTTTACAGTAGCATGTAAAGCTATGGAAAACCAAATCCACTGTGCACATGCTGCAGAAAATTCCGCGCAGAATTGCCCCGGTTTATTTCCTGCAGCATGTCAATTCTTTGTGCGGATTCCGCAGCGTTTTACACCTATTCCTTAATAGGAATCCGCAGGTGTAAAAACACAGGTGAAATCCACACAAAAACTGCACTAAATCTGCGGTGAATGCGCAATGGAGTCCGCAACGTGTGCACATAGCTTAAGAAGGCTAATGGATGGTTAGTATACCCTTGAAAACCCTTGTGCAAGTATGTTATCAGAGCTGAAAACAGTTTGGCTGATTAGAGAACCTATATACCTGACCTTCCTTTGAGCTAGGTGAGAATCTGGAGCATTATATCTGTTGGTTCCATTAAACTCTCAAAATGGCCAGAAAAAAAGAACTTTCATGTGAAACTCGACAGTGTATTCTTGTTCTTAGAAATGAAGGCTATTCCATGCTAGAGATTGTCAAGAAACTGAAAATTTCCTACAACGTTGTGTACTCCCTTCAGAGGAGAGCACGA
This sequence comes from Ranitomeya variabilis, assembly GCF_051348905.1. Lineage (NCBI taxonomy): Eukaryota > Metazoa > Chordata > Amphibia > Anura > Dendrobatidae > Ranitomeya > Ranitomeya variabilis. The sequence goes on from NC_135233.1 coordinate 533,715,509, forward strand.
GCAGGCTCTAACCAGAGTAGAGAGAGAAGTGGGAGGCCACGCGGCACAACTGAGCAACAAGACAGGTACATTAGAGTCTGTAGTTTGAGAAATTGACGCCTCACAGATCCTCAACTGGCAGCTTCATTAAATAGTACACGCAAAAGGCCAGTGTCAACATCTACAATGAAGAGGCGACTCTGGGATGCTGGCCTTCAGGGCAGAGTGGCAAAGAAATAGCCATATCTGAGACTGGCTAATAATAGGAAAATATTAATATGGGCAAAAGAACACCGACATTGGACAGAGGAAGATTGGAAAAAAGTGTTATGGACAGACGAATCCAAGTTTGAGGTGTTTGGATCACACAGAAGAACATTTGTGAGACGCAGAACAACTGAAAAGATGCTGGAAGAGTGCCGGATGCCATCTGTCAAGCATGGTGGAGGTAATGTGATGGTCTGGGGTTGCTTTGGCGCTGGTAAAGTGGGAGATTTGTACAAGGTAAAAGGGATTTTGAATAAGGAAGGCTTATCACTCCATTTTGCAACGCCATGCCATACCCTGTGGACAGCGCTTGATTGGAGCCAATTTCATCCTACAACAGAACAATGACCCAAAGCACACCTCCAAATGATGCAAGAACTATTTAGGGAAGAAGCAGGCAGCTGGTATTCTCTCTGTAATGGAGTGGCCAGCGCAGTCACCAGATCTCAACCCCATTGAGCTGTTGTGGGAGCAGCTTGACCGTATGGTAAGCAGAAAGTGCCCATCAAGCCAAACCAACTTGTGGGAAGGGGCTTCTGGATGCATAGGGTGAAATTTCTCCAGATTATCTCAGCAAATTAACTGCTAGAATGCCAAAGGTCTGCAATGCTGGAATTGCTGCAAAGGGAGCATTCTTTTCCGAAAGCAAAGTTTGAAGGAGAAAATTATTATTTAGAATAAAAATCTTTTTTTCGAACCTTGTCAATGTCTGGACTAGATTTTCAATTCATTTGGCAACTCATTTGATAAATTAAAGTATTAGTTTTTATGGAAAACACACAAAATTGTCTGGGTGACTCTAAACTTTTGAACCGTAGTGTATATAATGACTTTATTGTGGAATTATCTCACTGTGAAAGTGCAGGTTTCCAATGTTGAACTTCGAGATAATGTGGATTCTCAGAAAGCCAAAAAATAAAATAAAAAAATGAGCAAGATAAGCGATTAGGAAATTCTGGTGTCAGATCTGAGCATAAAGTTAGTCTGACAATTTGTAATGTATCAACTGCTAAAGTTTTATTTTAGGTTTATTTCCTGTATGTATGTAAATGTATGCATACAGTACACTCCTCCAACATTGAGATTGCAACAAAAAACTGTTTTTGCTGCATTTTTTTATGTTAATTTTCAGCTGTGTTTTAGGGTACCAGCAAAGCAGGTGTTAGGCTACTTTCACACATCAGGTTTTTGGCTAAATCCGGCAAATTTGCAAAAAAACGGATGCGGTGTAAATTGTGAAAAACTGATGCACCGTATCCGTTTTTTAGCTGGATCCGGCTTTCTTTACTGCGCATGGATTTTTGACTTCCTGATTGCGGGGGTGAGAGAGAGATTTCCCGTGCCGGAATCGAAAATAAAGCTTCTGGGCATGCTCAGTGTACAAAAAACGGATTCGGTAGCCGGGACCGTTCATTCACACATCCATTCCATGCATTTATTGCCGCAAACGTCCCTTCAGGCTTTTTCGCCGCACAGAAAAAAACGTTGCAGTGAACGTTTTTTTGTGTCCTGCAAAAAAGCCTGAAGGGACGGATCCGGCACAAAACTGATGAAACGCATGTCCTTCAGGCACAATCCGGCACTAATTTAACTCTATGGGGAAAAAACGGATCCGGCGTCTAAAAAAAACCGGATCTGTTTTTTTTTTCAAAAATTGCCGGATTGTGCCTGAAACAAAAAATATGATGTGTGAAAGCAGCTTTACCTACATCTCATGGACACACAATGTTTTTTTTGTCATCAGTATTTTGTGCCTTGCATGGTTTTTTGGACATAGAGCATGTCCCTTGTAGATTGTGAGCCCTTGCTGGCATGGTCCTCTCTTCTCCTGTTCCAGTCGGTGACTTGCATTGTTTAACCCCTTTCCCACATTAGGTGTAATAATATGCTGATGTTGGACACCCTACCTTTTCCAGAACATGGCTGCATGGTGGCTCAGTGGTTAGAACTGCAGCCTTGCAGCGCTGGAGTCGTGGGTTCAAATCCCACCAAGGACACAATCTGCAAGGAGTTTGTATGTTCTCCTGTGTTTGGGTGGGTTTCCTCCCACACTCCAAAGACATACTGATAGGGAATTTAGATTGTGAGCCCCATCAGGGACAGCGATGATAATGTATGCAAACTGCAAAGCGCTGTGGAATATGTTAGCGCTATATAAATAAAGAGATTATCATCATTATTATGTCAGCAGCTCTATGGTTCCACCAAGTGGATGGCGCTCATAGCAAGTGAGCATTTCTTCTACATACAGGGACAATTGAAGAATGCCAAAAGTTAAAAAAGTTTTTAAAAAAGTAAAAAAATATATATCAAATCACCCCCCTTTTGACCCATAAAAAAAAAAAAAAAAAAAACAATAAAGAAAAAAAATCAAACCTACACATATTTGGTATCGCTGCACTCATAATCACACGATCTATCAATAAAAAAGGATTAGCCCAATCGGTAAACGGCGTAACGAGAAAAAAAGTAAAAATGCCAGAATTAAGTTTTTTTGTTAGTCGCCGCAATATTGTATTAAATGGAATAACCTGTGATCAAAAGATCGTATTTGCACCAAAATGGTATCATTAAAAACGTCAGCTTGGCGCACAAAAAAATAAGTCCTCAACCAACCCCAGATCACAAAAAATGTAGACGCTATGGGTATTGGAAAATGGCGCAATGTTTTTAACAAGCTTTGGATTTTTTTTTCACCGCTTAGATAAAAAATAACCTAGACATGTTTGGTGTCTATGAACTCGTAATGACCTGGAGAATCATAATGGCAGTTTTTGCATTTAGTAATTGAAAAAAAAGCAAAACAAAAAACAATTGTGGAATTGCACTTTTTTTGCTATTTCACTGGTCTTTGAATTTTTTTTTTCTGTTTTCCAGTACATGATATGATAAAACCAATGGTGTCGTTCAAAAGTACAACTCGTCCCATAAAAAACAAGCCCTCACATGGCCATATTGACGGAGATATAAAAAAGTTATGGCTCTGGGAAGAAGGGGAGCAAAAAACAAAAATGCAAAAGCGAAAATACCTCTGGTTTTTATTATGTATACCCCTCCTCACACGTAAAGGGCCATGGAATAAATGGTGTTTTAAATAAATAATAATGTTACTACTTTCAGCATTTTTTTCAGCGTTTTTCACCCATTGACTTGAATGGGTGGTGAAAATACAGATATGTTTTGCTGCTTTTTTTTGTGCCAAAATCTGACTCTATGTAATAGGACTTTTTTTTCCAACACTTAATTTTATCAGCATGCACAAGAGACAAATTTAGCATGCCAAAACCACCGCACGAAAAACCAAGGAAAACATTTTTTTTCTGCATTTTCTTTCCTGCCAATAGATCAGGTTTTGCTGCAGAAAAAAAGAAAACACTGAAAAAACACCCTGTGTGAACTTACCTTAAGAAGGAAAAGTCGTTGAATTATGGAAATTGCAGGATTGATAGACATGTTAATATGCAAATAGGGAAAAATTGCAAAACAAAATTTCACAACATCTTTTATTCACTCACAGGAATAAGCACACATCGTGGTATGTTACATATGAGGTTATTTCTGGCGAGGGTTGTTCTGCCATACTGAATGCACTTGGGCAAATCATCAAGATCCACTACTGGCAGATCCCTGTGTAATTGCTGACCATTGACGTCCATGTTTTGCTTGGTGGGAGACAAGGCCGGAGACCCAGCAGGACATGGTAGCACACTTAGGCCACACAGGTTGCTCACACTAGCGGCCTGGTGTTACCTTGTTGAAACACTGCTCCCCACTGATGTTATATTGATGACCTATACTTAATCTAAAAATACTGAAACATCCCTTTACTTCCTGCTCGCCTAGAGGGGAAAGCTAAATTGTTGTGTCTGGATTTTACATTAGGTAGTTCTGACTACTCTTCTTTTTGAAAGAAAATGGTTGTTATTCTGGTGGGGTTTTTCCATTGTATAACGAGATAAAGTGGGTAGAATATGGTATTATTTTATGATTGGTGGGGATTAGACTAGGAACCCCACTGATCCTGAGAATGAGTGAGGATATTAAAGGGAACCTGTCACCACTTTACTGTCCTACCAGCTAAAAATATCATTTTATTCAGTGTCCGCTCTGCATTCCCTAAAAACTTATGTAACCCTCTGACTCCCCCATGTATCACTCAGAAAACCTTTTTATATTTCTCCCGCAATGTATGCTAATAGGGTCCGTCCGGTCGGCGTGGCTTTGGGTCACTCACGAGAAACCATTTGACTGTGCGGGCGCGATGTCTCACAGCGATCTGTGCCATCCACACCAAGGATTGTGTGCGGCAACCGAGGAGAGGGGTGGGGTGAGTGACCCAAAGCCACGCCCATCAGACCAGACAGACCCTATTGGCATACATTGCGGGAGAAATATAAGGCTATGCGCACACGTCCAGATTTTCCGTGGAAATTTCCGCAGCAATTCCCAAACTGTGCCCTGGGTAAAACGCATGCGGAATTGGCATGCGTTTTCCCACTAAACACTAGCGTTTTACAAGCGTAATTAGCTTGCAGAATGCTAGCGTTTTCCAAGCGATCTGTAGCATTGCTTGGAAAACTGACAGGTTAGTCACACTTGTCAAACATAGTGTTTGACAAGTGTGACCAACTTTTTACTATTGATGCTGCCTATGCAGCATCAATAGCAAAAGATAGAATGTTAAAAATAATTTTAAAAAAATGAAAAATCGTGATATTCTCACCTTCCGACGTTCCCCGCAGCGTTCCCGCTCCTCGCGATGCTCCCGTTCCCAGTAATGACTCCCGGCAATGACCCCAGATGACATGGCATCACCCGAGACCGCTATGTCATCACAGGTGATTGCCACAAAGCATCCCTGGGAACGGAAGCATTGCAAGGAGCGGGAAGGCTGCCGGGACCGTCGGAAGGTGAGAATATCACGATTTTTTATTTTAAATAACTTTTTTTTTTTTACAGGTATATGGTGAGAGTCTCCTCTCCTCCACACTGGGTACCAACCGCACATGATCCGCTTACTTCATGCGGGAAGTAAGGAGATCAATGCATTCCTGTGTGTGCGGAATCCCCGCGATTCCGCACAAAGAATGAACTTGCTGCGTTTTTTTCCGGAATCCCCACGATTCCGCCGGGGAAAAAAAACGCAACATGTGCACAAAAATTGCGGATTGCATTCTAATAGGTTGCTTAATGTATGCGTGTTTTTCGCGGTTTTATCGCGTTTTTATAGCGAAAAACTGTGAAAAAATAAGTGAAAAATCCTGAAGTTGTGCGCACAGCCTTAAAGGTTTTTATTGGTGATACATGGGGGAGTCAGCGGGTTAAAAAAAAAATTTAGGGAATGCATAGCTCACACTGAATAAAATGATATTTTAGCTTGTAGGACAGAAAAGTGGTGACAGGTTCCCTTTAAATAGTTAAATATAGGGGGTCACATTTAGTAGACATGTAATGTCATAGATTTATCTCAGCACCTACTTTTTACAGTGGAGTGGAAACCGGTTCCTGTGTATCAGACAGGATAAAGGTGGTTCCAGTAGCATATTTCAGCAATTGGGGTGAATAGAGCACTCCTCAATGGATACGCATCTGGCAGGGTAGTTACAGCCACTAATGTGCATGCCATGTCCAATGCAGATCTTGAGTTCTTAATTCTCATTTTTCTATAATTGGGTTTGGAGGAAACTGTTTTATCTGATAAAATGTTCAGTTTTGGGAGGAAATGGTGAGATCTTGTAATATGAAGCCATGAGTTGTTCAGTGTTGGCTTCACATAGCGTTCTTCAATAACCAACCACATTACAATACTCTTCATTTCTTTGCCGGTTTTCAGCATTGATCCTGGCACTAAGTCTATATAGTGCGTTTCTGCAAAATTACTTTCCAAAACCGTACCTGTTAAAATTAAACATGTGGAGATGTCCAAGGGGCTCCATACACCGTCCATAGCTTCTGGCTGACTCCCCAATACACAGGAGTTCTTGCTTTGCTGAACGCTCCTGTGTTTTCTAGGAGAGATCTGTTGCCAGACTTATCTTATGGCGCCTTATGTCGCCGAGAACAAAAGGATTGGCAGTCCTAAATCTGACTTGCTGGATCCCTCAAAGGTCCCATACATGTTAGACTTGTATGTAGACCTGCTGGTATTAGGAAGCGGCCCCATGCTAATGAGCCGTTTGGTCTGGCTGCTCTTAGTTTTAGAGCATAGCTTTCGTCTGCGGTCATCCCAAAGGAACGAGTATGCTGTGGATGTGATGCAGATTTGCTGCACAGGTCACCCTTTACATTGAGTCCTCCTGTCCATAGCTTCAGATCCGCTTCCTCAGCCCATTTTGCGTTGCAGATATTTTTAAAATCTCATTAATGATGCTGCTACTGTGAGGGTATGTTTCCACGGTCAGTAAACGCTGCAGATGTTACAGCATAGTGGATGGGATTTTATGAAATCCCATCTCCACTATGCGTGCAGGGACACTTCCGGCTTACCTGCGGCGCATCTTTGCAGACCGCAGTATGTCTATTTATCTTGTGGAGATGCTCAATCTCCGTTAGATAAATATCACCGTCCAATGTATAGGATGCGGTGATTCCGCACAGTTCAGTGAACCCATGCCGAATCACCATGCGTACAAAAACCGGTTGGATGGAGCAGACATGTGCTGCGTCCAAAGCGCTGCCATTACTGACCGTGGAAACATTAATGCTCCATACATTCTCCATCAAGAAAAATAGGGCAGAAATTCTCCTGCTTATGCGCCCTCTGCACACGTAACCTAATACCTTAACCCCTTCCCGACCTTTGACGCAGCGTATGCGTCATGAAAACCTGTGCCAATCCGACCTGTGACGCAGCATATGCGTCATGGAGGGATCGCGTCCCTGCAGGCCAGGTGAAAGGGTTAACTCCAATTTCACCCGACATGCAGGAACAGGGGGAGTGGTACTTCAGCCCAGGGGGGGTGGCTTCGCCCAAAGCCCCGTGGCTACGATCGCTCTGATGGGCTGTTTCACTTTCAACAGCCAATCAGAGCAATCTGTAATATTTCACCTATGAAAATTGGTGAAATATTACAATCCAGCCATGGCCGATGCTGCCATAGCATCGGCCATGGCTGGAGACCCCAATCTGGCCCCCCCACCGACTGACGGCGATCTGCAGCTGCCGTCAGTTTTCCCTACCCCTCCGTCCTGTCCTAAGCACCTTCCTCTCCCCTCCGACCCTCCCCATCCTTCCCTCCGCCCCCCCCCCCGCTGTCCGATCGCACCCCCCCATACTTACCTAGTCCCGGTGTCCCTCCTGGTGTCCTCGGTCTTCTCGCATGGGCGCCGCCATCTTGGAAAATGGCGGGCGCATGCGCAGTGCGCCCGCCGAAGCGGCCGGCAGATTCGTTCCCTGTACATTTTGATCGCTGTGATAAGTTCTATCACAGCGATCAAAATAAAAAAAAATAGTAAATAAACCCCCCTTTATCATCCCCATAGGTAGGGACAATAATAAAGTACAGAAAATATATATTTTTTTGTTTTTCCATTAGGAGTAGGGTTAGGGGTAGGGTTGCACTTAGGGATAGGGTTGCACTTAGGGATAGGGTTGCACTTGGGGATAGGGTTGCACTTGGGGATAGGGTTGGAAATAGTGTTAGAATTAGGCTATGTGCACACGGTGCGGATTTGGCTGCGGATCCGCAGCGGATTGGTCGCTGCGGATTAGTCGCTGCGGATTCGTAGCAGTTTTCCATCACGTTTACAGTACCACGTGAACCTATGGAAAACCAAATCCGCTGTGCCCATGGTGCGGAAAATACAGCGCGGAAACGCTGCGTTGTATTTTCCGCAGCATGTCAATTCTTTGTGCGGATTCCGCAGCGTTTTACACCTGCTCCATAATAGGAATCCGCAGGTGAAATCCACACAAAAAACACTGGAAATCCGCAGTAAATCCGTAGGTAAAGCGCAGTGCGTTTTACCGGCAGATTTTTCAAAAACGGTGCAGAAAAATCCGCACACAAATCCGCAACGTGGGCACATAGCCTTAGGGTTAGGGTTGGAATTAGTTAGGGTTGGAATTAGGGTTAAGACTAGGGTTAGGGGTGTGTTGGGGTTAGGGTTGTGGTTAGGGTTGGGATTAGGGTTAGGGGTGTGTTAGGGTTGGAGTTAGAATTGAGGGGTTTCCACTGTTTAGGCACATCAGGGGGTCTCCAAACGCGACTTGGCGCCACCATTGATTCCAGCCAATCTTGTGTTGAAAAAGTCAAATGGTGCTCTCTCCCTTCCGAGCCCGGACGTGTGCCCAAACAGTGGTTTACCACCACATATGAGGTACCAGCGTACTCGGGAGAAACTGGACAACAACTTTTGGGGTCCAATTTCTCCTGTAACTCTTGGGAAAATAAAAAATTGCGGGCTAAAAAATTTATTTTTGAGGAAAGAAAAATGATTTTTTATTTTCACGGCTCTGCGTTATAAACTTCTGTGAAGCACTCGGGGGTTCAAAGTGCTCACCACACATCTAGGTAAGTTCCTTTGGGGGTCTAGTTTCCAAAATGGGGTCACTTGTGGGGGGTTTCTACTGTTTAGGTACATCAGGGGCTCTGCAAATCAACTTGACGCCCGCAGAGCATTTCATCAAAGTCTGCATTTCAAAACGTCACTACTTCACTTCCGAGCCCCGGCATGTGCCCAAACAGTGGTTTACCCCCACATATGGGGTATCAGCGTACTCAGGAGAAACTGGACAACAACATTTGGGGTCCAATTTCTCCTGTTACCCTTGGGAAAATAAAAAGTTCCGGGATAAAAAAATCATTTTTGAGGAAAGAAGAATTATTTTTTATTTTCACGGCTCTGCGTTATAAATTTCTGTGAAGCACCTGGGGGTTTAAAGTGCTCACTATGCATCTAGATAAGTTTCTTGGGGGGTCTAGTTTCCAAAATGAGGTCCCTTGTGGCGGAGCTCCAATGTTTATGCACACGGGGGCTCTCCAAACGCGACATGGTGTCCGCTAAAGATTGGAGCCAATTTTTCATTCAAAAAGTCAAATGGCGCTCCTTCCCTTCCAAGCCCTGCCTTGCGCCCAAAGAGTGGTTTACCCCCACATATGAGGTATCAGCGTACTCAGGACAAATTGGACAACAACTTTCGTTGTCCAGTTTCTCCTTTTACCCTTGGGAAAATAACAAAATTGTTGCTAAAAGATCATTTTTGTGACTAAAAAGTTAAATGTTCATTTTTTACTTCCATGTTGCTTCTGCTGCTGTGAAACACCTGAAGGGTTAATAAACTTCTTGAATATGGTTTTGAGCACCTTGAGGGGTGCAGTTTTCTCTAGTAGCCTTCCACGACAGCCACCAGGAGGTTGTCTCCATACCCTAATGGGGGACAGGAAGCACCAGAGGTTAAAAGCCCCTCCCACCTCCCATTAACCAGTGTCTTTCCTGTCCCCCATGGGGCATGGAGAGGTTTCTGGTGCGCTGCAGCGGCGGCTCTGAGCAGTGTACCTGTATTTCTATTCTGCCGTGCACTAATGGTCGGGTCCCTCGGGGCTTCCCCTGCGCTGTGCCTCCCGTCTCCCCTGGATTCTGGGACCGCGTTCCCGGTCCTCTTGCGGGGACAAAGCTGGCCGGTGAGCCCATCCCGGAGGCCTCCCTGAGCTCTCCAGCGTCTCCCCCTCCTGACGCACGCTGTTCGGCGACCCGGAAGTCAGGTGATCCTCCACTTCCGGGTCGGCGCTCCTGCACAGGAGCGACAGACCAGCACTATGGATCACCGAACGGCGTGTGAGGCACGCTGCATCCTTGCACGCCTGCCTGGGACTGCGGAAGGGGAGGGGCGGCGAATTGCCTCGCGCTGGTGCAGGCTTATTTTCTATATAAGCTGCGAAGACGTCTCAGGTAAGCCTGCTGTAAGCATGGATTCGTCTTGCCCTGCAGCTGCAGAGCCCAGCGCTCCTCAACCCCTAGTAAGTGTGGCAGAGATGGGTCCCATTCTAAGGTAGTTTTATATACACCTTCTTACACCGCTTCCTCTCTCTTTGCAGGGACTCAAGTCTGGCCCTAAAAACATTACCAAACGCAAATGTGCTACCTGTAATGTGAAAATGCCACTAGATTGGGAGAAAAAGTTGTGCCAACCTTGTACGGATAAAATTGTCCGGGCGGAACACCCTTCATTAATTAAGGAAATCCGCTCCCTGGTTAGGCAGGAGGTTCAGATCTCTCTGGCCACGCTCGCCCCACCTCCATCGCCGCCACCACCATCCTCACCTGGTCCATCTCTCCCCAAAAAGAGAAAAATCCAGGAGTATTCTGAGTCAGAGTCTGAGGGATCTTATACGTCCTCTTCTGTCAAATGGGAGGATGTGTTACCCCATAAATCTGCGGAAATTAGGAAATATCTTTTTTCCTCTGAATACATTGAGGAATTGGTATCTGCAGTGAGGAACACCATGGGGCTAAAAGAGGAGTCAGTTCCTCAGTCTATACAGGACGAACTTTTCGGTATACATACTGAAAAACAACCTGGGTTTCCCGTCCATAAAAGCATAATAGACATGATTAATAATGAATGGGAATTGCCGGAAAAACGTCTGACAACTTCTCCAGACTTTAAACATCGGTTTCCTCTTGATGAGGACGCAATAAAATGGAACATCCCAAAAATTGATGTTCAGGTGGCTAGAGTGGCTAAAAAAACGGCTTTGCCGTTCGAGTTAAAGGACCCCTTAGATAGAAAGATTGAGAGCCTAATCAAAAAATCCTGGGAGACGTCTACCTCAGCCCTCAGATTCAACATCGCATCCACCTGTGTGGCCCGCTCCCTCTTCTGCTGGATAGAAGAGCTAGAAAACCACATCTCTCAGGGTACTCCGAGAGAAGAAGTTCTGGACTCCCTGCCTATTTTACACAGAGCGACTGGGTTCCTCGCAGACGCCTCACTGGAATCTATCCGGGTGGCAGCCAGGTCCTTGGTCCAGACAAATTCAGCCAGAAGAGCTCTCTGGTTAAAAATGTGGAGCGGAGACGTCACTTCCAAAATAAAACTATGTTCCATTCCCTTTAAGGGTGACTATGTGTTTGGGCCCTCATTACATGACATCTTAGAGAAAGCCACAGACAGAAAGAAAACTCTTCCTGAACAGAGGCCTCCCAGGAAGCGTTTTTTTCGAGCCTCCCAGTCCCAGCCCTCCCAGGGAAAAGGGAAAGGAAAAACCGGGAGGTGGAGTTATGCTAAGGGGAAGCCTAAAAACATCCTTATTCCCCAGCAAACTCAACAAGAAAAACAATGACTCCGATCCGGTGGGGGGGAGGCTTTCGAACTTCGCTCACAGTTGGCAGAATATCTCCAACAGCCCCTGGGTAGTCGGTGTTATACAACAGGGGCTTCTGATAGAGTTCGATGCACCTCCCCCCAGGATCGTAAGAGTCACCTCCCCGTCATCTCGGGAGACCCAGAAGCTGATGATGGCTGGAATTCAGGACTTGCTAGACTCGAGAGCTATCTCCCCGGTCCCGGTGAACGAGCAAGGGAAAGGGCACTATTCCCGTATCTTCATGATAAAAAAGCCTTCTGGGCAATCTCGGATTATAATAAATCTGAAAGCTCTCAACAAATATATAACTTACCGCAAGTTCAAGATGGAGTCAGTAAAAACAGCCATCCCTCTAATAGCTCCTCAATCATATATGGCAACAATAGACCTCAAGGATGCCTATTTCCATATTCCAATGCATCCTCGCCACAGGAAATACCTAAGATTTGCGGTTCAATTCAATCAAAAAATCTTACATTTCCAATACAATGTTCTCCCCTTCGGCATCTCCTCAGCCCCAAGGGTGTTTTCCAGAGTCATGGCAGAAGCAGTAGCCCATTTCAGGAGCCAAGACATCGCTATAGTGCCGTACTTGGACGACCTTCTATTAATTGGTTCTTCCGCCGAAATTCTCAATCAGAGAATTTCCAAAACTCTGAACATTTTGCAGGATTTGGGTTGGATACCAAATCTAAAAAGTCTCAACTGTCACCATCAAAGGTGAGGAAATTCCTCGGGGTCCTCTTGGTTTCAGAGAATCAGAAATCTTTCCTACCAGAGGAACACCGAATAAACCTGATTTCCAAAGTCTCAGACTTCAAAAAACAACGTTCTCCGACTCTACGGGCTGCAATGTCTCTCCTGGGGTCAATGACGGCCTGTATACAATCAGTCCAGTGGGCTCAAAGCCACTCAAGAGTACTGCAGGCACACATCTTAGGGAACTGGAACGGAAATCCAAATTCCCTGAACAGAAGAATATACACTCATGGGAAGGTAAAGGTCTCATTAACCTGGTGGGCGATCCAATCAAACCTGCTAAAAGGAGTAGACTGGGTACAAGATCCTCTGATCACGGTGACAACGGATGCCAGTCAAAAAGGTTGGGGAGCAGTTGTCTCGCAGATCCCATTCTAGGGTCACTGGAATCAAGGAGAAAGTTCTAGTTTTTCCAACTCCAGAGAATTGATGGCAGTGGAGAGGGCCCTCCTGGCGGCCAGCAGTCTCATTATAGGTCAACATGTCAGAATTTATTCGGACAATATGACGACTGTTGCGCATCTAAAACACCAGGGAAGTCCAAAGTTCAACCAGTTGAGAGCAATATCAAACAGAATATTTTGCTGGGCAGAGAAACATCTCCTCTCACTATCAGCAATACACCTCAGAGGGTCAGTGAACATTCATGCAGATCTCCTAAGTCGTCACGACTTGCATCCAGGAGAATGGAGCCTGAAGGCGGACATTTTCAGAATGTTGACAGACAGATGGGGACTTCCCGATATAGACCTTCTAGCGTCAAGTCAGAATGCACAGGTCGAGAACTACTTCTCCCTGAACCCCAAGGACAGGTCTCAAGGAGTAGACGCCTTCGCTCACGCATGGAGGTTTCATCTAGCGTACGCATTCCCTCCAATACCGTTACTGGCGAAGACCCTCCGGAAGATCCGGGACGATCAAGTCCAAACTATCCTAGTAGCGCCGACATGGACGAAAAGAAGCTGGTACCACCTCATAAAAGAACTGAAGGTGGATGGTCCAGTTTTTCTTCAAGCAGAAGATCTTCTCCGCCAAGGCCCCTTTTATCATCCGGAACCACGAAGGTTCAATCTGGCAGCCTGGCTATTGAAGCCCAGGTACTAAGGGCTAAAGGCCTTTCACAGTCGGTAATCTCTACCCTACAGAAGTCTAGAAAACCTATTACCAACGCCATATATGGAAAAATATGGAATAGATTCTCCTCGTGGTGTCATCCTCATAATCCTGACCCTTTCCATCCTAATATCTCACAGATATTAGATTTTTTGCAAAAAGGTTTGGAGTTGGGGCTGAAGCCAAGTACCTTGAAAGTTCAAGTGTCAGCCTTGAGCTCTGTCTTCGATCAAGACCTTGCAAGTCATCGTTGGATAAAGAGGTTTATGGTCGCAGCATCAAGGCATTGTCCAAGAAAACAAATTTTTGTACCATCATGGGACTTAAACATAGTTCTAAAGGGCCTTACGGCTCCTCCATTTGAGCCATTATCATCTTGTTCCTCGCAACTTTTGTCCTGCAAAACGGCCTTCTTGGTTGCAATTTCTACTGCAAGACGAGTGGGAGAAATACAAGCCCTTTCAGTTAGAGAGCCTTATCTTACCATAAGAGATGACTCCATCGTGTTCCGACCTGATCCATGTTTTCTCCCGAAGGTAGTGTCAGAGTTTCATCGATCACAGGATATAGTTCTCCCATCGTTCTGTCACAATCCTTCAAATCCGGAAGAACACACATTTCATACTTTGGATGTACGACGTATAGTGTTGTACTATTTAGAACATACTAAATCGTTCAGGATTGACAAAAATCTCTTCGTTCATCTTTCTGGCAGAAACAAGGGCAAGAAGGTAGCGAAGAGTATCATCGCCAACTGGATAAAGAAAGCCATTACTGAAGCATACCTAACTCAGAATATTGCTATTCCTGCGGGCCTAAAAGCTCATTCCACCAAATCTACGTCTGTCTCTTGGGCTGAAAGGGCTGGTGCTTCAACAGAGCAGATTTGCAGGGCAGCAACATGGTCTTCCTTGCACACTTTTACTAAGCATTACAGATTGGACTTCTGGTCCAACCGGGATCTTGCCTTTGGCCGAAAGGTTCTTCAGGCTGTGGTCCCTCCCTAAATACAGAATTGGTTGGCATTCCTCCTGGTGGCTGTCGTGGAAGGCTACTAGAGAAAATAGAATTATTCTTACCGTTAATTCGGTTTCTAGGAGCCTTCCACGACAGCATTAATTCCCTCCCGATGTTCTTGGATAATTTTTTTCTGAGAACCTAAAAGGTAAGCGGTGCTGTGGGTTCAGTTGTAAGTCACTGGTTAATGGGAGGTGGGAGGGGCTTTTAACCTCTCGTGCTTCCTGTCCCCCATTAGGGTATGGAGACAACCTCCTGGTGGCTGTCGTGGAAGGCTCCTAGAAACCGAATTAACGGTAAGAATAATTCTATTTTTAGAATGGTGTCACTTTTGGGTATTTTCAGCCATATAGAACCCTGAAACTGACTTCAAATGTGAGGTGGTCCCTAAAAAAAAAAAATGGTTTTGTAAATTTTGTTGTAAAAATGAGAAATCACTTGTCAAATTTTAACCCTTACAACATCCTAGCAAAAAAAAATTTTGTTTCCAAAATTGTGCTGATGTAAAGTAGACATGTGGGAAATGTTATTTATTAACTATTTTGTGTCACATAACTCTCTGGTTTAACAGAATAAAAATTAAAAATGTGAAAATTGTGAAATTTTCAAAATTTTCGCCAAATTTCCGTTTTTTCACAAATAAACGCAGAAATTATCGACCTAAATTGACCACGAACATGAAGCCCAATATGTCACGAAAAAACAGTCTCAGAATCGCTAGGATCCGTTGAATCGTTGCTGAGTTATTACCTCATAAAGGGACACTGGTCAGAATTGCAAAAAATGGCCAGGTCATTAAGGTCAAAATAGGCTGGGTCATGAAGGGGTTAATAATCCCCAACGGTCAGCTGTTAGCGGCGGTGGTGGCCCCCAGCCTGAAATGCTTGCTTGAAGAGCTGGCCATCTACTAGTAGTGGCCACCACTGCACATCCACCTATTATGCAAGTCAATAGGAGGCGGATGTGCAGTAACGAGCCCCGGCCACTACAAGTAGACGGCCAGCTCTGCAAATAAGTGTCTCCGACCGGCGGCCCCCGATAACAGCTGGTCGGATGAGGCCATCAGTGTAAAAGTAGTGGATAACCTCTTTAATTAAAGGAGGTTGTCCAGTCTGAAATGAAAAAGTCTGAAATGTGACGGTGTGCGGCCACAAGCGAGTGGGTGATCATGTAAGCAATTTGTATACTTGTGGTCACATGACAAAACTCATCCAGCTTCTCTCAGTTGAGAGAAGTCTGATGAGACCAGATGGCACATGACCCCAAGAATGCGGATTGTCTACAAGCGGTCACATGACTGCCCGCTGGCCCAGGGCCTGCAGGGGACTCGTGACCGTGTGTGCACTCTCATCACTCAGCAGTCTTTCCATTTGGAACTGAACAAATTATTCTGCCCCTGTTGTTGGTTTTTTTATTTTGTTTAGTTTGCCATGGGGCAGCATGATTATGGAAATACCAGATTTCTGTTTTTATTTGTCTTATTACTTTCATACAATAAAAACACAATTGGGAAAAATAACTTGTTTTTGTAGCCTCGTATTCTGAGACATAAGTGTAGCATTTTTCTGTCATTGTAGCTGTAGTTTTATTGCTGTAGTGGTTTTTTTTTTGTTTGTTTGTTTACTGCTGTTTTTTGGTACATACAATGTTTTGTTCGCTAATATAATTTTTGGTATATTTTCTAGCTATTAGCCATGAACAAAAACTTTTAAAGGGGACCTGTCACCAGAAAAAAGTGCTCTTAACCTGTAGATATGGGGTTAGTCAGCAGGTTAATAGCGTTATTAATCTGCCTGCCCGTAACCGAATGCTGCGGGGAGAAAATGAACTTTCTTCCTCCCAGCTGCATTCTGCTTTCAGCCATGGGCGCGGCACTGGCGTGGGCTCAGTTTATAGAAAGCAGCTCCTGTAACCGCAGGTTACATCAGTACAGAGCCGTGACTGAACCAGCGCCCATATCTGCAGGTTAATAGTGTTACTTTTAATGGTGACCGCTTTCCTTTAAATGTAATATCGTTTTGTAGCTTATTTTTACAAACGTTCATTGTGCAGTATAATTGAAATGTTAACTTCATTGTTCTGTTTTGCACGATTCCAGTAATACCCAATTTATGTGTAGCTTTTTTCTAAAAAAAACAACAAACAAAAAAATCTGAGCCTTAACTTTTTAGAATAGTTTTTCATATGTTAGCGACATTCACAATGTGTGATGAAGAACAATATAGTTTGATTGTTCAGGTCAATAAGAACATGGCAATATAAGCTTTTCTTTCTTGCACGATAATTACATGATCAAATTTATAATATGCTGCATGATTTATGTAGTACAGTGCGTTATCTAGCCTGACAGTTCACCTACCAGACCCTGCCTCTGCTAGCCTGAGGGTATGTGCACACGTTCAGGATTTCTTGCAGAAATTTCCTGAAGAAAACCGGAAATTTTCTGCAAGAAATCCGCATTTTTTTTTTTGCGTTTTTTTTCCGTTTTTTTTGCGTTTTTTTAACATTCTGCAAGCGTAATTAGCTTGCAGAATGCTAAAGTTTTCCAAGCGATCTGTAGCATCGCTTGGAAAACTGACTGACAAGTTGGTCACACTTGTCAAACATAGCGTTTGACAAGTGTGACCAACTTGTTACTATAGATGCTGCTTTTGCAGCATCTATAGTAAAAGATAGAACGTTTAAAAATAATAAAAAAAATAAAAAAAATGCTTATACTCACCCGCAGACATCAGATCTCCTCACCGGCGTCCATTCCTATAGCTGATGTGTGCGCGCAGGGCCTTCCATGACGTCACGGTCACGTGAGCGGTCTCGACCAATCACAGGACAGTGACGTCATTCGGCAAGGTCCTTCTCCGCACACCAGCTACAGGAACCAGCCAGCGTGCAGCACAGAGGCGGGAACACTGCGCTGGACATCGAGGGTGAGTATAGGACTGTTTTTTATTTTATTTCTTATTTTTTGACCACTTATATGGTGCCCAGTGCGTGGAGGAGAGTTTCCTCTCCTCCACCCTGGGTACCAACCGCACATAATCTGCTTACTTCCCGCATCGTGGGCACAGCCCCGTGCGGGAAGTAAGCAGATCAATGGACCCCTAGGTGTGCGGAATCCCCGCAATTCCGCATTTTTAATGAACATGTTGCTTTTTTTTCCGCTATGCGATTTTTTCGCGGAAAAAATCGCAACATTTGCACAAAAAATGCGGAATACCCTGTAAATAATAGGAGGCATATGTTAGCGTTTTTTTCGCGTTTTTATCACGTTTTTATAGCGAAAAAACGCGAAAAAAACGCTAAAAATCCTGAACGTGTGCACATGGCCTGACAGTTCACCTAACAGACCCTGCCTCCGCTAGCCTGACAGTCCATCTACCAGACCCTGCCACCACTAGCCTGACAGTTCACCTACCGGACCCTTCCTCCGCCTCCATATGACCGTCAATAGTGACAACGGTACGTGAAGCGTTTTTATGACGTGCTGGGACCAGAGCTCGCTGTGGTAGTATGTGTTAACAGCCTTTGGGTTCATTCAGATATCAGTTATTTTTCTAGCAAGCAAAAAGCAGTCCAAGCTTCATCAGTGTATGTGATCAGTGTTTCATTGCATTTTCTCGTATGGCAAAAAAAAAACGATGGAGGTTTTTTAAGCTTCTCCTAACAAATAGTCTGGGGAAAACTGACAACACACGGATGGTATGTGAGAGCTGCTTTTTGTTTTTGTTGTTGTTGGTCCTTAGATTTAAATTAATGAGCTTGATCCGAGCTTTGGGATTAATATCGGACAAGTCTCCGTGCTTTTATGTGGACCACTCGGTCTGAGGGAAAAATTGTAATATGTGAACTACCTCATAGTGAATTGCCACATAGGCTATCATTAGTGATGAGCGAATATACTCGTTACTCGAAATTTCCCAAGCACGCTCGGGTGACCTCCGAGTATTTTTTTAGTGCTCGGAGATTTTGTTTTCCTTGCAGCAGCTGAATGATTTACATCTGTTAGCCACCATAAGTACATGTGGGGATTCCCTAGCAACCAGGCAACCCCCACATGTACGTATGCTGGCTATCTTTTGTAAATCATTCAGCTGCAGCGGACTCGGAGGACACCCGAGCGTGCTCGGGAAATCTCGAGTAACGAGCATATTCGCTCATCACTAGCTATCATAGGTACTAGTGATGAGCAAGTATACTCGTTGCTCAGGTTTTCCCGAGCACACTTGGCTGGTCTCCAAATATTTGTTAGTGCTCGGAGATTTTAGTTTTCGTTGCAGCAGCTGAATGATTTACTTCTGCTAGACAGGCTGAATACATGTGAGGAATGCCTGTTTGTTAGGGAATTCCCACATGTATTCAGGCTGTCTCATGCAGCTGAGGCGACGAAAACTAAATCCCTGAGCACTAACAAATACTCGGAGACCACCCAAGCGTGCTCTGGAAAAACCTGAGCAAAGAGTACACTCGCTCATCACTAATAGGTACTCATAAGATGTGTGAAAAACACGGATGGGGCTCGTACAAGAAAA
Source organism: Ranitomeya variabilis (assembly GCF_051348905.1). Lineage (NCBI taxonomy): Eukaryota > Metazoa > Chordata > Amphibia > Anura > Dendrobatidae > Ranitomeya > Ranitomeya variabilis. The sequence goes on from NC_135233.1 coordinate 533,734,482, forward strand.
GCTGATGTCTGAATGAGGCACAGATTGCTGGCTGCTTTGGGGAGTGTGCCGGGAGCGGTGTTGCCTCAGAAGCTCCCCACTACCTGAGGGAAGATGGAGCCTGCGGCTGGCAGGAGCGCTGCTCTTACAGGCACCGTTCTGTCATTTCTGCTTGCTCTGTAAGCACTGCTTGCTGGGGTTCATTTGCTCGTGGGTATGTACGGTACTTGTTTGGACATGGATATGGACTCATTCTTTTATAGAGTTAGGGTACCGTCACACAGTGGCATTTTCATCGCTACGACGGCACGATTCGTGACGTTCTAGCGATATCGTTACGATATCGTTGTGTCTGACACGCTACTGCGATCCGGATCCCCGCTGAGAATCGTACGTCGTAGCAGATCGTTTGAAACTTTCTTTCGTCGTCTAGTGTCCCGCTGTGGCGGCATGATTGCATCGTGTGACACAGGTTGTATACGATGTGCGCACAGTAACCAACGGCTTCTACATCGCAAATACGTCATGAAATTATCGCTCCAGCGCCGTGTATTGCAACGTGTGACGGCAGTCTATCGCTGGAGCGATAATCATACGACGCTGCAACGTCACGAATCGTGCCGTCGTAGCGATGAAAATGCCACTGTGTGACGGTACCCTTAGAATGTGTTTTATTTCTGAACACGACCCGAGGAGCATTGAGAAATCCGATTAATCCAGACTGAGTAGCTGTGGAGCAGCCCCGACCTGTCCCCCCAACCACCCTGCAGAAGACCCCGGCTGTGACCCTGGTACAATCGTAAGGGAGAGCCCGTCACCAAGGTGGCTTTATTGAAGGCTGATATTGCACTACCAATAATAATCTTTTTGATGGCACTTAATGAAGAAACAAACCATATCTGGGCTGTCCACGTGTTACCAGGCTGACATTTGTTATTGCTCTAATGTACTGGCTCCTAGTGGAAAAATAACACTCCCCTGTTTATACTGAGAAGAGGCCTTGACATGCTACAAAAACCTATTTACTTCAGGTATGCAGCAGTAGTATGTGCTGCATGGCCACCTAGGGGTTAATGTGGGGGTTGACCTTGTATTTAGCTTAAGCTTCACATTCTGTTCTAATTCCTCTCCATGTAACCGTGCAAGTTTAGCGTTGTCTTCGCTTTCTGTAGCTAGAGCCTTTCATGGAGATGCGGCCAATCCTCCGAGCACCATTTTCCCAGCATGGCCCCCCAGCCATCTCTGCCCTTCTATGTGCTTCTCGCCCACAGCCACTACTACACCTCGGTAATACAGAGGCAATGAAAGGCTAAAAAAGCAATCTTGTCTGCCAGGTGTATCCAGTCCATCTATCTTGTAAGATGTGTTTTCTCGAATGAAAGCAAAATGCTCTACCTGGTATAAGTGGGCTAAAGTGATCATCTGTAGAGCGGTTGTCCAGGCATTTGATATGAATGGCCCATCTATAGGAAAGGGGATCGATATCTGATTGGGGTCTGTCACCTGGCGCCCTCACCATCAGCTGCTAGGAGCTCTTGTAAGCATTAAATGGAGCTGCGACCACTGCAGATTAGCTGCTATTCAAGAGAAAGATGCTGATGTGCAGCACCAGCCGCTACGTATTGGACAGAGCTAGTAACTCTCTGGGGGGCGGAGGGGGTGTCTGGTATCAGTACCACTTTACTGTGTAATGCTCCAGCTATTGCAAATTTACAGCACACAACATGCTTCACCACTTCTGCTAGTCTCAGTATTCCATGAGTTTCACTTTTGCAACAGCAAAAAAAGCAAAACATTGGAGACCATGGGTATATGGTACGTTAGGCTGAAATAGAAATTATTGGTAAGATGTTTTTGGGTGATCCGGATTATACCATTTAAATCAATTGCAAATGTTGAGTTCTATGTTCCACCATTACATCCATTTTTATTACTCTAGTTTAATGCATCTAAAAGAAGAAAAAATAGGCAATTTTGTTATATCTTTATGGAACACTTGAACAGTTTTATGGCTCCAATTCCAATGTGAACGATATGTCTTAGTTGTTACAGAAAACAGATTAAGCCATTATTAAGTCATGGGGCCCTATGGCATCATCATTGGCAGTTTATTGAAGACCCATTTTTCTGTTTTATGGTATTTGCTGCCATCTTATGCATCAAATTCTTCAAAATGGCTTCTGTTTTTAATGAATTTGATGCAAAATAGAAAATTATATTTATTTTTGTCTTAAACCATTTTTTTTTTTTCCTTTTATACAAAAATATGCTAAATTGAAAACTCCAGAAAACTTACTCCATGGTAAAAGTCTTGTTTCATGAGTGTCTAAAACATTCTAAACCATCACCAGAATTTTCTTTTCCCATATAATCTATGGCCACCACCCTTCAGCCCCATGTGACCACATTCTATAATAGTGCACATATGACTGCAAATGGCCTTGTAAGGAAAAACAAAAGACCTTTCATTAGGCTCACCTATGGGCGGTCCGTTTCGATGGGCATCACTGGTCTTGGACCCGGCGCCTCCTTTTCTTGTGATGCAGTCTTCCTTCTCTGCTTTGTGTGGATGACCCGTCCCTACATCTACCACACAGTGTCTCCCTTCGGGCTCCTGGGCAGGTGCACTTCTCTCTGCCCTGCTGAGGATAGAGCAAATTACTGTTCTGCGCATGCGCGGGTAGAGGTAAAAAAAAGGACCAAACGCATGCGCATTACAGTACTTAGCAATGCATTCAGCAGGGCTCAGAAGCGCGAAACAGAAGAGGAGGACGGCATCTCTAGAAGAGAGGAGACGCCGGATGAAGAACAGCGACCCTCATTGCAAGGTCTTAATTTTTTTCCTTACCAGGCAATATGGAGTCATATGTACAGCATTATAGAATGCTGTCACATGGGGCTTAAGGGTGGTGGCCGTAGGTTATAGGGGAAAAACCTGGTGTTTGGTCCCTTTTAAAAAGAAAGACGACTTAAAATGTATAGAGAATACTAAAGCCACTAATAAGAAGAACATGACTCCAGAAAAGCTATGACAAATCGTTCCATATTCTTTACCGTCTATCCCTTATTTCTTGCTATAAGTCTCCGTATAGTGGGGCAGTGTAACAGTCTCATAGTTGGTGTTTCTGGGGTTTTCTTCAATGTAAGGAGTGAGCTCTGAAATAATTAATTGTGATGTCACTTTCACAGCCTTTGAAACAATGTCTGTAAACATGTTCGTGCGTGTGCCTTCATGACCATTGTCCTGCCCTTTGATTTATAACAAACCTTTTAGCAATTATTGACCAAATATAAAATGGAAATTGTGGATAAAGAGAAGTGTTCTTTAAAAATGTAATGCAAATTTCTCTGTAAGCAATTTTGACTTTGTTGGCTGCAGTTTAAGCACTGTGATCAGTGTGTCAGTGTTGATAAGCCATTTAACCACCTGTCTCCGTGCCCGGCGGGCCGGCAGTACTGCGTTTTCCCATCTCTATACTTGTTAGATTAGGCCAGCCATTGATGGCTAAATTCCATTAATGCAACCTATTGTTTCTCTCTCAAATTCTACAACCAGCTCATAAAAGCATTTCTCTTCCAATCTGCATGTCTGGACTGGCGCTTTCATCATTAGTTTGTTACAAAAATTACATTAATAGGAAGGGAAATGTGATAAGAACCAACAAGCAAAATGTAAAAAAGGTAAAATGTACAGTATATGCATATTATAGAAACGCAAGTTCTCATTGTTTAGAGCAGGGGCGGGAAATCTTTTTTCTGCTAATGGCCATTTGGATATTTATACCATCCTTCGGGGGCCGTACAAACTCCACCCACAAAGTACATCATGACTTTGGCACTGGTGTCAGGACGTAATCTTTCATTGCATGCCCTTCAGTGTTCAGTAGTGAACACTGTGTGTGTGTGCTAACAGAGTAAGAAGAAATTAATGAGCTTGGGGCAATCAAAATACAGCTCCTTGCCCAAGAATGCGGTCCCTGAGAATCTGCCCGGGGGTCTGATAAAAGGTCATCGAGGGCCATAATTGGCCCAGGTGCCTGAGGAACAAGAACATGTTCAGAAGCGCAAAAATGCTGACTCACTAAACATAAGTTGAGAAAGCAAGATTTTAGTGATTTATAGCTGCTTGTTAGGCACACGTTAGGATTTCTGGCGATTTTACTGCGTTTTTGACACTTTTTTGTGCGTTTTTTCCCAAATGCATAGAATTGCGGGAAAAACGTGGAAAATCCGCAAAATTAATGCTGCTTTTTTACCGCGATGAGTTTTTTTCGCGGAAAAAAACACACCATGTGCACAAAACATGCAGAATGCATTCTAAATGATAGGATGCATAATGTATGCATTTTTAATGAGTTTTTATAGCGTTTTTATAGCGAAAAAAATGCGAAAAAACCTGAACGTGTGCACATAGCCTTAGCGTGTGTCTCTTACAGCAGAGATCAGTGCTAGCTCTAATCACTGCAGTTAAAGGGAACCTGTCACCAGTTTTGGCTGATATGAAGTAAGGCCACCACCTTTCAGGGCTTATCTTCAGCATTCTATAATGCTTTATATCGGCTGCCAACCTGACCTGTAAGAGAAAAAAAATAACTTATTCTACTCACCGGCAGGATGGTACGAGGGGTGTGCAGGTCTTGGTCCAGCACCTCCCTTCTTCATACGATCCCTCCTGCTTGCTTCATGTGGATGATGCGTCCCTACCTCATCCACACAATCGCCCCAGCAAAGCACTACTGCGCAGGCCTACTTCTATGACCCGTTGAGGTCAGAGCAAAGTCCTGCAGTGCACAGGCGCCGGGAAAGGTCAAAGAGCCCCAGCACCTGCGCACTGCAGTACCTTGCTCTGCCTTTAACAGGGCAGAGAAGTATGCATGTGCAGGAACACGATGCCGAGGAGACACTATGGATGATGCAGGTACACATCATCCACAAGAACCAAGAAAGAGGACTGCCACAAGAAGATGGGAGGCGCCAGACTAAGACCTGCGAACCCCTTGGACAAGACCAGACCGCCCCGAACGTGAGTAGAATAAGAGTTATTTTTCTTATCTTACAGGTCAGGTGGGGCCAATATACAGCATTATAGAATTCTATGTATCAGCCCCGAAAGGTGGTGGACTTAATTCATATCGGCCTAACCTAGTGACAGGTTCCCTTTAACACTGTCAATCATTAACAGTTGCATTTAACCATGCGATCGTGCCCAAGCTCCCATTCTGAGAGCTCTTTTGCCCCCACACAACTTGATCAGTTGCCATGACTGCTAGTGGCCTAGTAGGAGACCATACTTTTCACTACATACTACAGTACACTAGTGGAAAAAATACTCTATTCTCCTTGTGTGTCTGTCTCTCTCTCTCTCTCTCTCTCTCTCTCTCTCTGTATGTGTGTGTGTGTATATTTATATATATATTATTAGATGGTGGCCTGATTCTAACGCATCGGGTGTTCTAGAATATGTCGGGGCCTGTGCTATATACTATGTGGCTGCTATATACATACATACATATTCTAGAATACCCGATGCGTTAATACAGGCCTCGTATATAAACCTTGCCCACGTAGTATATAACACTGCCCACGTAGTATATAGCAGCAACGCAGTATATAACATTGCCCACATAGTATATAACACTGCCCATGTAGTATATAGCAGCCATGTAGTATATAGCGCAGCCCACGCAGTATATAACACAGCCCACGTAGTATTTAGCAGTGTGGGCACCATATCCCTGTTAAAATAATTAAAATAAAAAATAGTTATATACTCACCCTCCGGCGCCAGCGAAGCTCTGTCTAAGCACGCGCGGCTGCCGCCAGCTTCCGTTCCCAGGATGCATTGCGAAATTATCCAGATGACGTAGCGGTCTCGCGAGACCGCTAAGTCTTCTGGGTAATTCCGCAATGCATAAGCAGCATCAATAGTAAAAAGTTGGTCACACAGGGTTAATAGCGTTAACTGAGTGCGTTACCCACGGCATAACACGGTCCGTTAACGCTGTCATTAACCCTGTGTGAGTATGGAGCGGACACTGACTGGACGGGAGTAGGGAGGGACTAATTCTCGGCCGGGCTGTGCCCATCGCTGATTGGTCGCGGCAGCCAGGACAGGCTGCTAGCGTGACCAATCAGCGACGCAGGATTTCCGTGATGGAAGTTGCAGACAGAGAAGGACAGACAGAAAGATGGAAGTACCCCTTAGACAATTATATATACGCACACACAGAGGCAAGGAGAATAGAGTACTTTTTCCACTAGTGTACTGTAGTATGTAGTGAAAAGTATGGTATATATACCGTATATACTCGAGTATAAGCCGACCCGAGTATAAGCAGAGACCCCTAATTTTGCCACAAAAAAATGGGAAAACTTAATGACTCGAGTATAAGCCTAGAGTGGAAAATGCAGCAGCTACTTGTAAATTTCAAAAATAAAAATAGATACCAATAAAAGTAAAATTAATTGAGACATCAGTAGGTTAAGTGTTTTTGAATATCCACATTGAATCAGGAGCCCCATATAATGCTCCATACCGTTTGAGGGGCCCCCTAAGATGCTCCATATTAAAATATGCCTCATATAATGCTCCACAAATGCTGATTATGGCCCCATGAGATGCTCCATAGACACATTAGCCCCATATAATGCTCTACAAAAGCTGCACATGGCCCTATAAGATGTTCCATACAGATATTTGCCCCATATAATGCTGCACATGGCCCCCATAAGATGCTCCATACAGATATTTGCCCCATATAATGCTGCACATGGCCCATACAGATATTTGTCCCATATAATGCTGCACATGGTCCCATACAGATACAGTTGTGGCCAAAAGTATTGACACCCCTGCAATTCTGTCAGATAATACTCAGTTTCTTCCTGAAAATGATTGCAAACATAAATTCTTTGTTATTATTATCTTCATTTAATTTGTCTTAAATGAAAAAACACAAAAGAGAATGAAGCAAAAAGCAAAACATTGATCATTTCACACAAAGCTCCAAAAATGGGCCAGACAAAAGTATTGGCACCCTCAGCCTAATACTTGGTTGCACAACCTTTAGCCCAAATAACTGCAACCATCCGCTTCCGGTAACCATCAATGAGTTTCTTACAATGCTCTGCTGGAATTTTAGACCATTCTACTTTGGCAAACTGCTCCAGGTCCCTGATATTTGAAGGGTGCCTTCTCCAAACTGCCATTTTTAGATCTCTCCACAGGTGTTCTATGGGATTCAGGTCTGGACTCATTGCTGGCCACCTTAGAAGTCTCCAGTGCTTTCTCTCAAACCATTTTCTAGTGCTTTTTGAAGTGTGTTTTGGGTCATTGTCCTGCTGGAAGACCCATGACCTCTGAGGGAGACCCAGCTTTCTCACACTGGGCCCTACATTATGCTGCAAAATTTGTTGGTAGTCTTCAGACTGCATAATTCCATGCACACGGTCAAGCAGTCCAGTGCCAGAGGCAGTAAAGCAACCCCAAAACATCAGGGAACCTCCACCATGTTTGACTGTAGGGACCGTGTTCTTTTCTTTGAATGCCTTTTTTTTTCTCCTGTAAACTCTATGTTGATGCCTTTGCCCAAAAAGCTCTACTTTTGTCTCATCTGACCAGAGAACATTCTTCCAAAACGTTTTAGGCTTTTTCAGGTAAGTTTTGGCAAACTCCAGCCTGGCTTTTTTTATGTCTCGGGGTAAGAAGTGGGGTCTTCCTGGGTCTCCTACCATACAGTCCCTTTTCATTCAGACGCCGATGGATAGTACGGGTTGACACTGTTGTACTCTCGGACTGCAGGGCAGCTTGAACTTGTTTGAATGTTAGTCGAGGTTCTTTAGCCAACATCCGCATAATATTGCGTTGAAATCTCTTGTCAATTTTTCTTTTCCTTCCACATCTAGGGAGGTTAGCCACAGTGCCATGGGCTTTAAACGTCTTGATGACACTGTGCACAGTAGACACAGGAACATTCAGGTCTTTGGAGATGGACTTGTAGCCTTGAGATTGCTCATGCTTCCTCACAATTTGGTTTCTCAAGTCCTCAGACAGTTCTTTGGTCTTCTTTCTTTTCTCCATGCTCAATGTGGTACACACAAGGACACAGGACAGAGGTTGAGTCAACTTTAATCCATGTCAACTGGCTGCAAGTGTGATTTAGTTATTGCCAACACCTGTTAGGTGCCACAGGTAAGTTACAGGTGCTGTTAATTGCACAAATTAGAAAAGCATTTTTTGAACAGTGCCAATACTTTTGTCCACCCCCCCTTTTTATGTTTGGTGTGGAATTATATCCAATTTGGCTTTAGGACAATTCTTTTTGTGGTTTTTTTTTTTTTCATTTAAGACAAATTAAATGAAGATAATAATAACAAAGAATTTGTGTTTGCAATCATTTTCAGGAAGAAACTGAGTATTATCTGACAGAATTGCAGGGGTGTCAATACTTTTGGCCACAACTGTATTTGCCATATGCTGCACATGGCCCCATACAGATATTTGCCCCATATAATGCTGCACATGGCCCCATAAGATGCTCCATACAGATATTTGCCCCATGTAATGCTGCACATGGCCCCATAAGGTGCTCCATACAGATATTTGCCCCATGTAATGCTGCACATGGCCCCTTAAGATGCTCCATACAGACATTTGCCCCATGTAATGCTGCACATGGCCCCATAAGGTGCTCCATACAGATATTTGCCCCATGTAATGCTGCACATGGCCCCTTAAGATGCTCCATACAGACATTTGCCCCATATGCTGCGATTAAAAAAAAAAGTAAAAAAAATGACACTCACCCCTCAGGCCCCCGGCACTTGCTATATTCACCTGCTCCGCGTTCCACCACGTTCCGTCAGCGCCGCTGTGTCTTCCCTGTCCTCTACACTGACGTTCAGGCAGAGGGCAGCGCGCACACTAATCGCGTCATCCCGCCTTCTGACCTGAGCGTCAGTGCAGAGGACGGGGAAGACGCAGCGGCGGCCGTGGAACAGGGGAGCAGGTGAATATCGCGCACTGCATTATACTCACCTGCTCCTGGCACGGTGTCCCTGGTTCTCCGGTGCCGGCAGCTTCTAACTGTAGTGAGCAGTCACATCGTACCGCTCATTACAGTAATGAATATTAAGCTCCACCCCTATGGGAGTAGAGTCGGGTCCATATTCTTACTGTAATGAACGGTACCATGTGACCGCTCACTACAGGAAGAAGCTGCCAGCACCGGAGAACCAGGGACACCGTGCCAGGAGCAGGTGAGTATAATGCAGTGCGCGATATTCACCTGCTCCCCTGTTCCACGGCCACCGCTGCGTCCAGGGATACCGTGCCAGGAGCAGGTGAAGTATTATTCCACAGCTGCCGCTCCCCCTCCCCTGCCGTCCCCTGGGTATGACTCGAGTATAAGCAGAGAGGGGCAATTTCAGTCTAAAAAAAATGGGCTGAAATTCTCAGCTTATATACTCGAGTATATACGGTGTATGTATATATATATATGTGTGTGTGTGTGTGTGTGTGTGTGTGTGTGTGTGTGTGTGTGTGTGTGTATATATATATATATATATATATATATATATATATATATATATATATATATATATATATAGCTTCTGTGAAATCAAACTGTCCACTTAGGAAGCAACACTGATTGACAATCAATCACATGCTGTTGTGCAAATGGAATAGACAACAGATGTAAATTATTGGCAATTATCAAGACACTATTCCTAAGCAGGAAAAAAAGGACTTAGAAATCCTTTAAAACAGAGAAAAATATAAGCAGAGCAGAGATGTTTACCTGCCCAGGCCTCCAGACAAATGCACTAGCAGGATGCAGTGGACCCACCTAGCACAGGTGCAAAAAAAAAAGCCGATGAGGCCACCACTCACAACCTGCAAATCCATGGAGGGGTGGTTGCTTGGCATATTAATGCACAAAAAAAGTCTGTCTGTCTGTTGCGCTGTTCACAAACAGGCGATGCAGAGCTTCTTGCTTACAGCCTATTGGTCACGCCCCTACTGTTAGATTACGCGGGCTGTCCACTTCTATCCAGAATGCATCCCATGTGAACAGACACCATAGTTCACAGAGCCAAATGGGCCCAACTGCATCCTGAAAAATAAAAAAACGCATACAAAAATGTGAGGTATTAGTTGATACTTTGGCCAAAATATGTAAGCTCGTAATGTCGAGGGTCCTCACGCTTACGAGTCCTGACTCTTTTCTTAAGCAGCAAAAAAAAAAAAAGGACTTAAAAATCCTTCAAAACATAGAGAAAAATATAAGCAGAGCAGAGACTTTTTTTTTTTTTTTGGTGCATTAATATGCCAAGCAACCACCCCTCCATGGATTGGCATGTTGCTAGTGGTTGCCTCATTGGCTTTTTTTGCACCTGTGCTAGGTGGGTCCACTGCATCCTGCTAGTGCATTTGTCTGGAGGCCTGGGCAGGTAAACATCTCTGCTCTGCTTATATTTTTCAATTATCAAGACACACTCAATAAAGAAGTGGTTCTGCAGGTGGGGACCACAGACCACATCTCAGTACCAATGCTTTCTGGCTGATGTTTTGGTCACTTTTGAATGGTGGTTGTGCTTTCACACTCGTGGTAGCATGAGACGGACTCTACAACCCATACAAGTAGCTCAGGTAGTGCAGCTCATGCAGGATGGCACATGAATGTGAGCTGTGGCAAGAAGGTTTGCTGTGTCTGTCAGCGTAGTGTCCAGATGCTGGAGGCGCTACCAGTAGACAGGCCAGTACACCAGGAGACGTGGAGGGGGCCGTAGGAGGGCAACAACCCAGCAGCAGGACCACTACCTCAGCCTTTGTGCAAGGAGGAACAGGAGGAGCACTGCCAGAGTCCTGCAAAATGACTTCCAGCAGGCCACAAATGTGCATGTGTCTGCACAAACGGTTAAAGACGATTCCATGAGGATGGTCTGAGTGCCCGACATCCACGGATGGCGGTTGTGCTCACAGCCCAACACCGTGCAAGACGCTTGGCATTTGCCACAAAACACCAGGATTGGAAAATTCGCCACTGGCGCCCTGTGCTCTTCACAGATGAAAGCAGGTTCACATTGAGCACATGTGACCGACGTGACAGAGTCTGGAGACACCGTGCAGAGCGATCTGCCTGCAACATCCTTCAGCTTGACCAGTTTGGCAGTGGGTCAGTAATGGTGTGGGGTGGCATTTCTTTGAAGGGCTGCACAGCCCTCCATGTGCTCGCCAGAGGTAGCCTGACTGCCATTAGATACCGAGGTGAGATCCTCAGACCCAGATACCGAGGTGAGATCCTCAGACCCATTGTGAGACCATATGTTACTACGGTTGGCCCTGGGTCCCTCCTAATTCAGGACAATACCAGACCTCATGTGGCTTTAGTGCGTCAGCAGTTCCTACAAGATGAAGGCCTTGAAGCTGTGGACTGGCCCACCCTTTAACCAGACCTGAATCCGATTGAACACATCTGGGACATCATGTCTCGCACCATCCACCAACGTCACGTTGCACCACAGACTGTCCAGGAGTTGGCGGATGCTGTAGTCCAGGTCTGAGAGGAGATCCCTCAGGAGACCATCCGCCGCCTCATCAGGAGCATGCCCAGGCATTGTAGGGAGGTCATACAGGCACGTGGAGGCCACAAACACTACTGAGCATCATTTCCTTGTCTTGAGGTATTTCCACTGAAGTTGGATCAGCCTGTAAACTTCATTTTCCACTTTGATTTTGAGCATCATTCTAACTCCAGACCTCCGTGGGATATTAGTTGTGATTTACATTGATAATTTTTAGGTTTTATTCTCAACACATTCCACTATGTAATGAATAAAGATTTACAACTGGAATATTTCATTCAGTGATATCTAGGATGTGGGATTTTAGTGTTCCCTTTATTTTTTTGAGCAGTGTATTTTTAGCTGGGAGAGAGCAGACACTCCCATCATCCAGCCCACATTGCCGGAAAACAAGTGAACAGTGTGTTAATCCATGATCTTCACACTAAGGGTACTGTCACACAGTGGCACTTTGATCGCTCCGACGGCACGATCCGTGACGTTGCAGCGTCGCTTGATTATCGCTCCAGCGTCGTAGACTGCGGTCACACTTTGCAATGCACGGCGCTGGAGCGATAATTTCATGACGTAGTTGCGATGTAGAAGTCATACGGGACATTGAGAATATCGTGCACACCTTTGTTACACGCTGCGATCATGCCGCCACAGCGGGACACTTGACGACGAAATAAAGTTTCAAACGATCTGCTATGACGTACGATTCTCAGCGGGGTCCCTGATCGCAGTAGCGTGTCAGACACCGCGATATCGTAACTATATCGCTGGAACGTCACGGATCGTGCCGTTGTAGCGACCAAAGTGCCACCGTGATCATGTTCTGAGATGTGGTGGATCTGCGCGAGTGACCGCCCTGCCATGTGCTCTGCTGCACATAAACAGCTCATCAGGAATTAGGAGGCATCATTCAGATTTTCAGCTGTCTAAAGATTTGCAAATTATGTTGTGGAATAATCCCAGTATTTGAAGCTTTTGCTGCACTTTTAGCCACTAACTTATGTAATTTTGTTTTTCCCAACAAAATCGATTCCTTGGTGATAAGTTACCAGTGTGATTGTACAGTTTCTGATATTCACACAATGCACACGGTGGCTCAGTGATTAGCACTGCAGCCTTGCAGGACTGGGTTCAAATCCCACCAAGGACTACATCTGCAAGGAGTTTGTAGGTTCTCCCCGTGTTTGCGTGGGTTTCCTCTGGTTTCCTCCCTCACTCCAAATACATACTGATAGGGAATTTAGATTGTGAGCCCCAACGGGGACAGAGATGATAATGTCTGTAAAGCACTGTGGAATAGTATAGCGCTATATAAGCAAAGCATAATAAAATAACTGCAGAACATCTACTGACCAATACCTACAAAATGCCACCTATTGGGCTTTTGATATGAAAACTGGTGCTGATAAAACTCTGATTGCCACACCACCATTGCCACATTCCAGTCCTCATGTTTGGCAAGGAACGATGATCTTATTGTGCAGTGATCATCTTCCTGTAGTCTTTGTGGTTTGGGTTTAGTACAAAAACGGAGTTTAAAATTTTGCTACAAAAATCTGCTGGAACGTAAAGCTGCAATACTGATTGTATATTACAGTCTTTGTAGGTGAAGTTCAGGAATTTCTGAGCACAGGAAAAGGTCAGCCTTTCTTGTTGGATGCTGTGAATCCCCTGGAAATGTGTGTGTTGCACGGAGCTGGACTTTGCACATGTAGATGACGCACCACATCCTGAGAGAGAACACAACTTTTTTCCTCTGACAGTGGTGCAGAACATGTAATCCATGACTACATATAAAATGTAACCCACACAGAAATGTGGCATGATTTGTTAAAACGTGTAGTAACAAGGCGCAATACTGTACATAATAGATATTAGCAAGTGTCTGTGAAAGCGCACTCCTAAATTAGGGGTTAATATTGCTTTACTGGCCCATGACTGTGTGCCATCTTAATTAAAATGTATGACAATGTACGGTAGTTTGTGGTTCTATAGCTTCATTACATAGCACAACAGGGCAGGTCTAGGTGAATATCTGTGACCCTTTTCTTTGACTATGTCCTTTTATTTAAACACTATTGAGCAACAAAAATGTGGAACTGCTTTGTGCATAAACCAAGCCCATGTATACATAGCTGGCCTTTTACTGTTTTTGCACTATTTTATAAGATAGTTAATTGGTAACAAACTAAAATCACAAAGCTTTTGACCCATTAGCCTATATGCTATTCTGGGTGAATCATCTTTTTTTGTTGACTATAAGGAGCATCCTTTTTTATTTATTTATTTATTTTAATTTTCATCTGCTTTTCAGAAGGCGCAATTAGCAGGAGCATGTATCCTGGCTGGTAGGCACATATATTCTGTATAGGGGGTATAAGCCCCTGCAGATAGATGCTCACGTCACAGTTCCACATACTGAATATTAGTGGCCTGCATTATATGCCTGGTGCACATGATCAATAGTTTTGAGAGGTATGGAGAAGCAAGCTGCTGTCAGACATCAAACTTATATTCTAACAGAACAAAACTATCAGGTGTTGAAACCTTGAAATTCATTCCCAATCCTCCATCTGAAGGATAACGAAGGAGTGCTGGGAGGCCTCTATACAGGGTCAGTGGGTGCTCTCGTCCGCTAGCCCGGCTGTCTTTAGAAAGACTGCATGGCCCACGGCTCATACCACTGAACGCCTGATCTCACTACGTGGGCAGAACACTAAGGGTATGTGCACACGATGTGGAAAAAGCTGCGGATCTGCAGCGTTTCCGCAGCTGCGGGTCCGCAGCAGTTTCCCATAAGTTTACATTACAATGTAAACCTATGGGAAACAGAAAACGCTGTGCACATGCTGCGGAAAAAAAAGGTGCGGAAAAGCAGCTTTTTACATTCCGCAGCATGTCACTTTCTGCGGATTCCGCAGCAGTTTTACAGCTGCTCCAATAGAAAACCACAGTTGTAAAACCGCAGTGAAATCCGCAGAAAAACCGCGGTAAATCCGCGATAAATCAGCAGCAAAAACGCAGCGTTTTTGCCCTGCAGATTTATCAAATCCGCTGCGGAAAAATCCACGGTGGACCATTCTGCGTGTGCACATAGCCTAAGACAACACAGGGTGAGGGTAAAACAGTGTGGCAATAGTGTATTGAACCACCAGTACACAATAGCATACAGAGAAGTCCCAGCAAATACCCAAAATACAGTCTCGCCCTTCTGCTGACTCGCTGGGATTAGAGCTGTTTCCAGGGCCGAGTTCCCCCCCCCCCACCAGCGGCTCCCTGCTTTTGGCGGGCCCCCACAGTGGGGAGGTAAGGACAAGCTTAGGAAGCTGACAGTCCATTGATGTACGAGGCCAGGTGACTTGATTGTCCCAACATGGATTCTCTAACCATCTCTGAGGATTCAGTAATGGTCAATGAAGCATCTCTGTATTTCTTCAGTTGGAGTGATGATGCCATGACTTCTGTAATGTAGACACTCTGAACACAGGCAGATCCTCCTTTTTATGGGTAACAACTTCTTATTCAGTCATTCCACCACAGGCTTGGGTGAAGGTGGAAGGCGGCCATCCCTCACTGCTGGAGTGTTCATGCAACATGCATAGCTTGTCCTTCATATTGCATATTAACAAACATTCAAACATTGTGCCTTTGTTTCTCAAAGATAGTAGAAAATACTAGGACTGCAATAATAGGACAGATGCAATAGCTAATTAGAAGCCCGTCACCAAATGCTGCCATTGAACAGTAAGTCAATGACAATAAGGGTACCGTCTCACAAAACGATTTACCAACGATCACGACCAGCGATACGACCTGGCCGTGATCGTTGGTAAGTCGTTGTGTGATCGCTGGGGAGCTGTCACACAGACAGCTCTCCAGCGACCAACGATGCCGAGGTCCCCGGGTAAACATCGGGTTACTAAGCGCAGGGCCGCGCTTAGTAACCCGATGTTTACCCTGGTTACCGTCGTAAATGTAAAAAAAAACAAACAGTACATACTCACATTCCGGTGTCCGTCAGGTCCCTTGCCGTCTGCTTCCCGCACTGATTGACTCCCGGCCATAAAGTGAAAGCAGATCACAGCGGTGACGTCACCGCTGTTCTCTGCTTTCACTTTACGGCCGGGAGTCAGTCAGTGCGGGAAGCAGACAGCAAGGGACCTGACGGACACCGGAATGTGAGTATGTACTGTTTGTTTTTTTTTACATTTACGACGGTAACCAGGGTAAACATCGGGTTACTAAGCGCGGCCCTGCGCTTAGTAACCCGATGTTTACCCTGGTTACAAGCGAACGCATCGTTGGATCGGTGTCACACACACCGATCCAACGATGACAGCGGGAGATCCAGCGACGAAAGAAAGTTCCAAACGATCTGCTATGACGTACGATTCTCAGCAGGGTCCCTGATCGCTGCTGCGTGTCAGACACAGCGATATCGTATGGATATCGCTGGAACGTCACGGATCGTACTGTCGTAGCGACAAAAAGTGCCACTGTGAGATGGTACCCTAAGGGTCAACAGTCATTCTCACATGTCCTCTAGTTCATGTCCCTGGGCCTACTGAAATAATATGTCTGGATAATTCAGATTAAATGCGATATCGCCACAGCCTCCATATATATTAGCTGGCTATCCAGCCATGCTGAGAACAGCGGGTTCAGATGACTTTTCTTTATTTTGAATTGGGGACTTTAAAGCGAGTCCAACAACCCCAAAATGTATTTGAAATGGGCTACACAGTGTTATAAGGGACTTAACCCTATAAAAACCATATTAGTGCTGTACTGGTCACTGGTACACTGTCTGAGATAATCACTTTTGTATGTAAATGAGAGGCTTTGGTGCGTCCTTGCCTGTGCTGGGCCGTGTGCACACAGTGGTCAGGCGCATTCTCCTCCAGGTCTTCTCTCTGCTGATGCCTCTCTACATAATACTCCCGGAGTTTTAGAAATCAGCTTCTCAGAGTTTGCTACACTTCCAGGAGTGTTAGTGTAGCAAGTGGCATCAGCAGGAAGAAGACCTGGAGGAGAACGTGCCCCATCTCTGTGTGCACACTGCCAGGCACAGGCCGTGCTCATGTGCACATACAACAGCAGTATGCACAAAGTGTTCGCTTTGAGAAGCGGGCGAGCACTGTCCAATCAGATGTTGTGAAAGGGCCCCAATATGCAAATGAGGAGGCATAACCGTGCACCAAACTCTGGGTTACGCCAAGGGTACATAATAGTCCCCTCAGTTATTTTTGTCTGGCACTGTACTAGTCACCGATACAGTTTTACTATGGTTTTTATAGGGGCCAAGTCCCCTAAAACCTGTATAAGCCATGAAAATTTATTTTGGAGGTTACTGACTCCTTTTAAGTAGTTTGGAAGCCATTATTTTCACATCATAACACAAATAATTGGATCTATAGTGGTGAAGATTGAATTATCTCCTGTCTTTTTTTCTTGCATCCAGTTGCTTGTGTTTTGCCACTTGCTTTTACACTCACAGATGTCTGACTTATAGACTTGATCTCCATTATATGAATTAGACAGCAGTATTCATCTATCAATACTTCCCGAAGAGCCGTGAGGCGAAACACATAGAGGTTCTATGACATCGGGCTGATAAGTACCCCTCTCATTTCATGTTTATAGCAGCTCAGTGTGTGAGCCATCTTAATTCACTGAATTACATAATATGTCATAAGGGTTATCTAGGGATAGTCACCATGGAGCGGGGGGTGCCATATCCACTGACCAGTAGGGTGCCAACCTCTGCTGACAGGCAGGGGAAAGCGGAGGTACAGAATAGAGAGGGGTTTATTTGTCAAAATTTGCCATTCATTATTTATATCAGGCATGGACATTCACCCTTTCCTGGATTTAATTTATTTATGCACATTTGCACTGCCTTTCTGACCTTTACTATTGGGTACTGTCCTCATGTGTTGTGGATGTTTATCAGCTGGCACTTATTGTGAGGGTTTAGCAGGACAGTAGGGTCAGTCATCATTGAGCGGGAGCGCCATTCTCGTGTGGGTTGATCCTAGGGTGCCAACCTCCGCAGCCAGGCAGGCATTCAGTCCAGGGTTTACCTTTAGGCCATGTGCACACGTTCAGGTTTTTTCGCCTTTTTTTTGTTTTTTCACGCTAAAAACGCTATAAAAACTCATTAAAAACGCATGCATTATGCATTCTATCATTTAGAAAAAAAACTATCGCAGTAAAAAAATGAGCATGTTCATTAATTTTGCGTTTTTTCTGTGTTTTTCCCACGATTCTATGCATCTGGGAAAAAACGCATCAAAAAACGTGAAAAAAACGCATGCGGATTTCTGGCTGAAATTTCCGTTTTTTTGTCAGGAAAATTTCTGCAAGAAATCCTGACGTGTGCACATACCCTTAGGGTGATTGCAGCATGCACTTTTTAGTGTGGTGTTTTTATTTGTATTTGTTGTATGTCCCTTTTAGGTATATGGATTAAAAGTTATATTGTATTCATTCTGTCAGTATTGGGGTGTTTTCTTGTTAGCCTATATATTTTTTGACCCTTATGTACCTTATGTGATTTTTTTTTCTTGAATTACACAGCAGCCAAACTCACAAGTGTCATAATACAGCTGCCCCTGATCCCCCTTACTGCAGCTCAGCTGTCTTTGATCCCCATTACTGCAGCTCAGCTGTCTCTGGTACCCCTTACTACAGCTCAGCTGTCTCTGTCCCCCCTCACTACAGCTCAGCTGTGTCTGTCCCCCCTCACTACAGCTCAGCTGTCTCTGGTCCCCCTTACTACAGCTCAGCTATCTCTGGTCCCCCTTACTACAGCTCAGCTGTCTCTGGTCCCCTTTACTACAGCTCAGCTGTCTCTGGTCCCCCTTACTACACTTCAGCTGTCTCTGATCCGCCTTACTACACCTCAGCTCTCTCTGGTCCCCCTTACTACAGCTCAGCTGTCTCTGGTCCCTCTTACTACAGCTCAGCTGTCTCTGGTCCCTCTTACTACAGCTTAGCTGTCTCTGGCCCCCCTTACTACAGCTTAGCTGTCTCTGGCCCCCCTCACTACAGCTCAGCTGTCTCTGGTCCTTCTTACTACTGCATAGCTGTTTCTGACCCCCCTTACTACAGCTCAGCTGTATCTGATCCTTCTTACTACAGCTCAGCTGTCTCTGGTCCCCCTTACTACAGCTCAGTTGTCTTTGATCCCTTTTACTACAGCTCAGCTGTCTCTGGTCCCTTTACTACAGCTCAGCTGTCTCTGGTCCCCTTTACTACACCTCAGCTGTCTCTGGTCCCCCTTACTACACCTCAGCTGTCTTTGGTCCCCCTTACTACACCTCAGCTGTCTCTGGTCCCCCTTACTACAGCTCAGCTGTTTCTGTTCCCCTTTACTACAGTTCAGCTGTCTCTGGTCCCCTTTACTACAGCTCAGCTGTCTCTGGTCCCCCTCACTACAGCTCAGCTGTCTCTGGTCCCCTTACTACAGCTCAGCTGTCTTTGGTCCCCCTTACTACAGCTCAGCTGTCTTTGGTCCCCCTTACTACAGCTCGGCTGTCTCTGGTCCCCAGTGGACTGTCTACTCCCTGAGGGAAGATATGCCTCTAAGGGACACTAAACATATAGAACAATGCCATTTAAGTGAAGATGGTAATATCCTTCACACATGTGTCCAAGGGTTTCTGGAAGTTCCCAGACTTGAGGTATGAGTGGTTCTCATGGGGGCAGGAAATTGGTGTGCCATCCAATTAAAAACATTAATGTGGCCACGCAAATTTGTTTGTTAACCAAGCCCATGTGTTTTGGTGGGACTGACCAGCTTCAATTACTTAGGGTGGTGCTTAACTTTTTTAAGTGGGAGGTGTCTCCGTAAATACAGAGCCATTTTGTTGTTGGGGGAAATAAGCCATCAGCAGAATTTTCTAGCAGTGGCCTAATGTTTCTCCACTCGTGCACACTTGGTCAAACCTCCAAATGTATGGCGTTTTGGCAAGGATAGGGCATCTATCTGAAGTGCATGGCCAGTTTTATAGTCAGCTGTCAGTACAGGCTGGGTGTTGTAGTTTAACAAGCGCTGGAGGCTAGAGTTGAGCAAACAGATTTGCGGGAGCCTAGTCCTGCGGCCACAGACCAAAACCTCCTCCCTGCTAAGTCATCTCAAGCACCTCTTCTAATGAGTAGGCCCCAGCAATTGCGTGTGTATTGTGCCACAACATAAATGATGTCTACTAGTCAGAAGAAGTGTTGGGGATGTTATGGGTGGTAAGAGATTTATAGTGCTCTGGTCTGGTGTCCTCGGACTACAGGATGGCAAACATATTCAGAGGTGACAAACTTGGTGTGCTAAGAAAAGATACAAGGGAAACAAAATAATATACTTTGTCTTCAGTTTTTCCTACAAGCAACATTGTTAAATGATCTCCCTTGTTAAATGGATAGCTTGGTTTCTTCCTGGGTTGTATCAAGTATCCACATGGTTCATGGCAAAAGTTGGAATAGGGGCCCTCTCTGTTTTGACAAAACATGAAAATCTTAGAATTCTTTTAATCTCACTATAAGACAGGGATAATGCATGTAGTGTTGTCACAGAGCAGGAAAAATGCACACAAGGGATGTCCCAGAATAGGGAGAAGACTACAGTCACACATCCGTTAGTTTTCATGTTTTTCTTCCGTGTGTCACCTCTTTTGCATACTTTTTTTCCTCATCAAATAATAACTGGAGGAATGTAAACTGTCTGAATTGCCTATTGGCAATGGATCCATCAATAGAAGAAACATGGATTGAACTCTGAAGGAAAAGTCTGTCTTCTGTTTTTCATGCATCGTAATGGATCTCCATAGACTTTTAATGGCTGAGTCTGATCTGCTAAACTGAGAATAGGACATGTCCTGAGTATCATGGGTCTGACGCGCATCTGTTTTCAAGACTTGTGTGTATGGATCAGTGAATCTATGGCTCCATATTCTGTGTGTGTGTGTTTTCATAAGTGAATGTCATGACCGATCTGTGAATGTGGCCTAATACACAGTGAGGTCAGTGTACAGGGATAATCTACTGAAAAGTGGAACTATACACAGCACAGAGATAATACATGAAATGATGTGCACACAAAGTGTCAGAATGTACATGATGCCACGGCACAGGAAAAATGTCATTGGAATGTATGATAAACATTGAAGAGAAGCTGTGTCACACTCTTCCGCCTCAGTCCGTGCAGCAGGCGTACAGCACTGCTCGGATATTGCTGTAATGTTCCTTTAACCTATTATCTACCAATGTCCTTTTTTTGGGACGCCTAATCTTTAGCTTCTAGCAACTAAGATTTTATAATTTTTATAATTAGGTCCAATTTTTTGTTGTGTTTTGTAAAATGAATGTTTACAAAATAGCAAATCATGTCATTGCCATTTTTAATTGAATATTGGGACGCCCTTTTCTGAAAAATCCGTACTTGAAAAAATTTAGCAAATTATGTTTCTGATTCATTAGGACTGAAATCAGAAATCATTAAAAATCTGTCATAAAAAAAAATATGCTAATTTGGCAAGTAATGGGTTAACCACTTTGTATAAGTGAGAATTTACTTTAAAGAATAACTTGGCGGTTTTTTTTACGTCCCTTGAGTTGCATGCTTATGGTGGGAGTCTGGTTCTGAGACCCAGTGCGCCTTCAGCCGGCAGGAGCACACAGAAACGTGGGCAGATTCTGGAGAAACCAGATTTCTGATGAATCCGGACCCCACTCTGTGCACAGTCAAACACTATTCTTGGGGGTCTACTGTGTGATTGCTGGGGTCTCTGGCCCGTGATCCCCAACCATCTGTAAGCACACAGTTGAATTACTCTCTAGTCCCCATCTCTTCTGTGATATTATCTTTTTATTTTTGTGTGTCTTCGTTTCCCTGTACAATAAATAGACTTTAATTGGATAAAACTGGGAAACCTTTCTAATGAAACGCAGCACATCGGTTTCACAAAGAGGGATTTATCAATGTGGACAACTTTTGTCCCTTGGATGTAAGCCGATCCCCTGAGCAGATGACTTGCACGTTACCATGTCTAATATTGTGAGGAGGGAAGAAACAGCCTTCTGTTTTATTAATGGTCTGGTTCCATTACACAAACAGCGCTGTGTGCCATGGTTACAGCATTAGTCACCCCACACCCTGATCTACCTGAAGTCGCTGCGGCCTCTTTATACACTGCCATGTCACTGCTTGCACACTGTGCTCTGGTTGGCTGCCTGCAAATTCCTTGTCTTGTGTTTTGTGTGAACAGGCTTCTCCGAATCCCCATTGTACAATGTAATCACTTCCACTTGCAGCTCGGGAACATGTATGTTATGTGCTAATTCAGGGCAAGTGGAATCTGGGTGCAAAGGGTTAAAATTGGGAGGCCTGTCCATCCTCCATTGCATATGGTCACAGGGAGAGCAGGGGAGGGGAAGGTGTTGTCCTTTCTCCTTGGTCTCCACTATTACCCATCCAGTTGATAAAGTAACTGATTCAGCAAGTGAATTGTGGATGCCAGTGCAGTAACCTTGCCTAATCCCATATTCCTCTGCCTACTAATCTGACCTAAGAACTCCTCTTCAGACCTGGGGGCTACAAGAACCACTGATGTTGTGCCAGGTATAGGGCTTGTGTGTACCCCTAAGGGTGGAAGTAATGCTCTTCCCTTTCCAGTACAAGCTAATGTGCTTCTTCTCTGATCGCAGCACAATTAATGGTCCAGCGCAGGTTATGGTGAACAGGAATAACAGTAAATATATCATATTTTGCATATGAAAATCATTTGTGTAAGTTTTACTGAAATGATCACACTTGAACATGTATAAACAGAAATCTCATTGTATATCAGTTATCGGATATTTCTCCTGGGTGAGGGATTGCCCTCTATCCCACATACACTGTGTTCCAAATTATTATGCATAAAGAGTTTAGGAGTGATAAGGTTAGAATTTTTTTGTTTGTCATTTAAACTCATTGATGGTAATGTGTGTCAGGGCTCTTTATATCACTGAAAGCAATTGCAGATACCTGTGCAAATTAGTTTGGCAGGTGTGTCCAAATAAAGGCAAGACTACTTAAGAAGGCTGTTTCACATTATTAAGCAGCCTACATTTTTTGCCAAAATGGGAAAGAAAAAGGATGTGTCGGCTGCTGAGAAGCAACAAATTATGGAGTATTAAGGTCAAGACATGACTACAATCAACATTGCCAAGACACTTCATCGTGATCATCACACAATCAAGAAGTATGTAGCGGATTCCCAGCACACACGTGTGCGTGCTGATAAGGAAAAATTGAGGACTCTTTTCAACAGGCAATTGCGTAAGGTTAAAAGAGCAGCTGCAAAAATGCCTAGTCATAGCAGCAGACAAGCTTTTGAAGCTGCTGGTGCCTCCAACGTCCCCAGAACAACAAGATGCAGGGTCCTTCAGAGGTTTGCAGCTGTGCGTAAGCCATCCTGTCCGACCACCTCTATCCACTGCACACAAGCAGAAAAGGCTCCAGTGGGCCAAACGATACATGAAGACTGACTTCCAAACTGTTTTGTTCACCGATGAGTGAACGCTCGATGGTCCAGATGGATGGAGTGGAGGATGGCTGGTTGATGGACACCCCATGAAAACACGGCTAAGGCGCCAACAAGGAGGAGGTGGAGTAATGTTTTGGGCTGGAATCATGGGGAGAGAGATTGTCGGCCCCTTTATGATCCCTGAAGGGGTAAAGATGAACTCCATAATCTGTGGAGTTTTTAAAACAACACTTCCCGCCATGGTTCAAGAGGAAGAACCGTGCTTTCCGCAGCAAGATCATTTTCATGCATAATGCACCGTCTCATGCTGCAAAAAACACATCTGCATCTCTGGCTGCTATGGGCATAAAAGAGGACTAACTTATGGTGTGGCCAACATCTTCCCGAGACCTCAACCCCATTGAGAACCTCTGGAGCATCATCAAAAGGAGTGTCTATGATGGCGGGAGGCAGTTCACATCTAAGCAACAGCTCTGGGAGGGTATTCTGTCCACATGCAAAACAATTGAAGCAGAAACCATCCAAAAACTGACAAATTCAATGGACGAGAGAGTTCAGAAGCTTCTTTCGAACAAGGGGTCCTATGTGCAAATGTAACATCACCTACAATAAAGTTTTCACTTGAAAACTGTTTGATTTTATTTTGTAATAAGCGGATAATGCTTATAACTTCACAATTGACCATTTTTTTGTTCAAAATAAAAAAAAGGTTGAAAACTCTGCTGTGCATAATAAATTGGAACATGCATTTTGAGTATTATTTTTTTTTTTAAAAGATACTGTTTTCATAGGCAGTTTGTTCCAAAACATTGCAATTATACTAGAATAGTAGATGACTGGAAAATAACTGACTGCAATTCAGATAGGTAATTTAGAGAAAATATGAGGAAATATTATTTGCATAATAATTTGGAACACAGTGTAATTAGCCATCTAGGAATGTAGCACTATTTAGTGGGCTTTCTGCTGTACATGTGTTGCCATTACTTCTGCCTTCCTGATTACGTGTATGTATATTACCATTCTTCTTTGTTCTGTCTACTTCAGGGCTCCAGAGATCATTTTGGGGTTACCGTTTTGTGAAGCCATAGACATGTGGTCGCTGGGCTGCGTTATTGCGGAGCTTTTCCTAGGCTGGCCGTTGTACCCTGGAGCATTGGAGTATGACCAGGTAAGGGAACATCTGCTGGTAAGGTCTGACTCCTATCTGTCTAACCTTACAGGTGACCGGCCGCAGAAACCATTCACAAAGGTCTTTTTCTTTGCTTTTGCCTTTTATTTGAGACAGATTTGTGTACTGTAAAAAGGCGCAGCTGCCTCCTGTCTTCAGAGGAGCACGTCAGGCAATTGCTATTGCATTAATCCAAGAGTAATTGGGCACAGTGCTTTATTTGTATACTTCTAGGTACATGGCCTCAGCAGCCCTGTTTGTGCACTACTTTGCATAACTATGTAATAAACAACCTGGAAATAGGATTCTCAAGAGAAGACTGCTCCTCCGGAGAGCTGGCAATCATTGCTTGCTAAATAAAGCCATGGCTGAGATTGCTGGTGCTCCTGTTACAGCATGTAGGAAACTTCATATACAGGACTAAGGGTAACATGTCATGTATCATAATCTATATGTACACCATTATCCCTGTACTTCTGGGGTGAATTCCCATACTGCAGATTGTTGCAGAAATTTCTGCAACTGAAAATCTGCTGCATTCACCTGAATGGGGTTTTAGATGAATGGGATAGTTGCAGAATTTTGCCAAACAAATCCAGCAGCTTGTGAACACCCCCTTAATCCCATATGACGTTCTATCCCATCGAGGTGGGGTGGGCCTTAATTCCCACCGACTGGATAGTACGTCATAGCGATCGGCCGCGCTCTCGGGGGGAGCGCGGCCGATCGCGGCCGGGTGTCAGCTGACTATCACAGCTGACATCCGGCACTATGTGCCAGGAGCGGTCATGGACCGCCCCCGGCACATTAACCCCCGGCACACCGCGATCAAACATGATCGCGGTGTGCCGGCGGTACAGGGAAGCATCGCGCAGGGAGGGGGCTCCCTGGGGGCTTTCCTGAGACCCCCGGAGCAACGCGATGTGATCGCGTTGCTCCAAGGGTCTCCTACCTCCTTCCTCGCTGCAGTTCCCGGATCCAAGATGGCCGCGGCATCCGGGTCCTTCAGGGAGGGAGGTGGCTGCTCAGAGCAGGCGCTGGTAATCCTGCAGTGCTCTAAGTCAGATCGGTGATCTGACAGAGTGCTGTGCGAACTGTCAGATCACCGATCTGTGATGTCCCCCCCTGGGACAAAGTAAAAAAAGTAAAAAAAAAAAAAAATTTCCACATTTGTAAAAAAAAAATTCCTAAATAAATAATAAAAAAAAATATTATTCCCATAAATACATTTCTTTAAATAAAAAAACACAATAAAAGTACACATATTTAGTATCGCCGCGTCCGTAACGACCCAACCTATAAAACTGTCCCACTAGTTAACCCCTTCAGTGAACACCGTAAGAGAAAAAAAAAAAACGAGCCAAAAAACAACGCTTTATTATCATACCGCCGAACAAAAAGTGGAATAACACACGATCAAAAAGACAGATATAAATAACCATGGTACCGCTGAAAACGTCATCTTGTCCCGCAAAAAACGAGCCGCCACACAGCATCATAAGCAAAAACATAAAAAAGTTAGTCCTCAGAATAAAGTGATGCCAAAATAATTATTTTTTCTATAAAATAGCTTTTATCGTATAAAAGTGCCAAAACATAAAAAATTGATATAAATGAGGTATCGCTGTAATCGTACTGACCCGACGAATAAAACTGCTTTTTCAATTTTACCAAATGTGGAACGGTATAAACGCCTCCCCCAAAAGAAATTCATGAATAGCTGGTTTTTGGTCATTCTGCCTCACAAAAATCGGAATAAAAAGTTATCAAAAACTGTCACGTGTCCGAAAATGTTACCAATAAAAACGTCAACTCGTCCCGCAAAAAACAAGACCTCACATGACTCTGTGGACCAAAATATGGAAAAATCATAGGTCTCAAAACGTGGAGACGCAAAAACTTTTTTTGCTATAAACAAGCGTCTTTTAGTGTGTGACAGCTGCCAATCATAAAAATCCGATATAAAAAACGCTATAAAAGTAAATCAAACCCCTCTTCATCACCCCCTTAGTTAGGGAAAAATAATAAAATTAAAAAAATGTATTTATTTCCATTTTCCCATTAGGGCTAGGGTTAGGGTTGGGGCTAGGGTTAGGGTTGGGGCTAGGATTAGGGTTAGGGTTGGAGCTAAAGTTAGGGTTAGGGTTGGGGCTAAAGTTAGGGTTAGGGTTTGGATTACATTTACGGTTGGGATTAGGGTTGGGATTAGAATTAGGGGTGTGTCAGGGTTAGGGGTGTGGTTAGGGTTACCGTTGGGATTAGGGTTAGGGGTGTTGTTGGATTAGGGTTTCAGGTAGAATTGGGGAGTTTCCACTGTTCAGGCACTTCAGGGGCTCTCCAAACGCGACATGGCGTCCGATCTCAATTCCAGCCAATTCTGTGTTGAAAAAGTAAAACATTGCTCCTTCCCTTCCAAGCTCTCCCTTGCGCCCAAACAGGGGTTTACCCCAACATATGGGGTATCAGCGTACTCGGGACAAATTGGACAACAACTTTTGGGGTCCAAGTTCTCTTTTTATCCTTGGGAAAATAAAAATTTGGGGGGCTAAAAATCATTTTTGTGGGAAAAATAAGATTTTTTTTATTTTCACGGCTCTGCGTTGTAAACTGTAGTGAAACACTTGGGGGTTCAAAGTTCTCACAACACATCTAGATAAGTTCCTTAGGGGGTCTAGTTTCCAATATGGGGGGGTTTGTACTGTTTGGGTACATCAGGGGCTCTGCAAATGCAACATGACGCCTGCAGACCAATCCATCTAAGTCTGTATTCCAAATGGCGCTCCCTCCCTTCCGAGCTCTGCCATGCGCCCAAACAGTGGTTCCCCCCCCCCCCTATGGAGCATCAGCATACTCAGGAAAAATTGGACAACAACTTTTGGGGTCCAATTTATCCTGTTACCCTTGTGAAATTACAAAACTGGGGGCTAAAAAAATAATTTTTGTGAAAAAAAAATAATTTTTATTTTCACGGTTCTGCGTTATAAACTGTAGTGAAACACTTGGGGGGGGGGGGGGTTCAAAGCTCTCAAAACACATCTAGATAAGTTCATTAGGGGGTCTACTTTACAAAATGGTGTCACTTGTGGGGGGTTTTAATGTTTAGGCACATCAGGGGCTCTCCAAACGCAACATGACGTCCCATCTTAATTCCAGTCAATTTTGCATTGAAAAGTAAAATGGCGCTCCTTCACTTCCGAGCTCTGCTATGCGCCCAAACAGTGGTTTACCCCCACATATGGGGTATCGGCGTACTCAGGACAAATTGTACAGCAACTTTAGTGGTCCATTTTCTCCTGTTACCCTTGGTAAAATAAAACAAATTGGAGCTGAAATAAATTTTGTGTGAAAAAAAGTTAAATGTTCATTTTTATTTAAACATTCCAAAAAATCCTGTGAAACACATGAAGGGTTAATAAACTTCTTGAATGTGGTTTTGAGCACCTTGAGGGGTGCAGTTTTTAGAATGGTGTCACACTTGGGTATTTTCTATCATATAGACCCCTCAAAATGACTTCAAATGAGATGTGGTCCCTAAAAAAAAATGGTGTTGTAAAAATGAGAAATTGCTGGTCAACTTTTAACCCTTATAACTCCCTAACAAAAAAAAAATTTTGGTTCCAAAATTGTGCTGATGTAAAGTAGACATGTGGGAAATGTTGCTTATTAAGTATTTTGGGTGACATATTTCTGTGATTTAAGGGCATAAAAATTTAAAGTTGGAAAATTGCAAAATTTTCAAAATTTTCGCTAAATTTCCGTTTTTTTCTCAAATAAACGCAAGTTATATTGAATAAATTTTACCACTAACATGAAGTACAATATGTCACGAGAAAACAATGTCAGAATCACCAAGATCCGTTGAAGCTTTCCAGAGTTATAACCTCATAAATGGACAGTGGTCAGAATTGTAAAAATTAGCCCGGTCATTAACGTGCAAACCACCCTCAGGGTTTAAGGGGTTAAAGGGAACCTGTCAGCAGGATTGCGCACAGTAACCTACAGACAGTGTCAGGTCTGCGCCGCTATACTGAGTACACTGATACCTGGTGATGAAATCCGTCTTGTGGTTGTTGTCATTTTTATTTTCAGTTCTGAGTTACTGATATGCCTGTGGTCCGGGGCGACCTGTGGGGGGTTTTCATGTGGTGCTCTGATTAGGTGTTCATAATACAAATTGCTGACAGGTCACTGATCGCCGATAGCTTCTACTGCACAGGTGTGGGACGCACCATCTTGGAGGAGGAATTTGTGTTTTTTGTAGCAAGAAAGTGCCTCCTGCGCAATAGCAGCTATCAGATCACCTCTATGTATACAGATAACTGCTACTGCGCAGGTGCGGCGGGCACTATTTTCAAATGGATTTTTTTTTACATATGTGTCAGGATAATCTTAACCACATTAAGTATAAACACACAGCACATATGTGATTATGTTGCAGTGCAGGTGCCACTGCCAGCACCTGCGTGCAGAAGGTTTGTTTTTGTTTTGTTTTTCCAGTATGTACATTTATTCATTATGTAGACTAGGGGGAAGGTCAGTGAGGGAGCAGTGACCGGTCTGCAGTGTGAATACCTAATCAAAGCATCACATGAAGACCCCTCACAGGCCGCCCCGGACCACAGGCATATCAATAACTTAAAAACTGAAAATAAAGATTAAACAACAACCACAAGACTGATTTCATCACGAGGTATCATTGTAATCAGTACAAGGCTGCCGTAACACTAGCAGTATTTGGTCAGTATTTTACATCAGTTTTTGTAAGCCAAAGCCAGGAGTGGGTGATAAATGCAGAAGTGGTGCATATGTTTCTGTTATACTTTTCCTCTATTTGTTCCACTTCTGGTTTTGGCTTACAAATACTGATGTAAAATACTGACCAAATGCTGCTAGTGTGACGGCAGCCTAAGGCCGGAGTCACACTACAGCATAATATGGACGAGTGCTATGCGATAAAAAAATTGGATCGCACTCTGACCAATGTTAATCTATGGGGCAGCTCCTATCATCCATTGTTTTCTCAGCCGTATTATATGTGCGAGAGAAATCGCAGCATGCTGCGATTGTCACCTTATTACGCCCGAAATACGCCAATATAAATCTATGAGTGCGAAATAAACTCGCACACCACACGGACCATCATTGTGACTTGCGAGAAATGCACATCGGTGTCCTATAGAACAGCCGTCAATTCAGTGCTGTGTAATGTAAAATCACACTGACCGGTTAAAATAGAATAGATAAAATAAGTGTGTGTGTGTGTGTGTGTATATGTATATATATATATATATATATATATATATATATATATATATATATATATATATATATATATATATATATATATATATATATATGTCAGTGTCGATTTTTAGATTTCATAGAGAGCAGAATTGGTGATAATTCAATTGTTCTGTAAAATCATTGCAGAACCCGACAGGATATGACACATGGTTTACATACAGTAAACCATTGCATATCTGATATATTTTTATATGTCCCTCACTAATAATGCTAGTAGTGTGTGTGTAAAGTTTTGGAGCTGTAGGTGTTAAATTAAAGGATTGATTCACGAAAAAACTGGCGTGGGCTCCCGCACAATTTTCTCCGCCAGAGTGGGAAAGCCAGTGAGTGAGGGCAGATATTAATAGACTAGAGAGGGACCATGGTTGTTGCGCCCCCCCCCGGCTAAAAACATCTGCCCCCAGCCACCCCAGAAAAGGTGCATCTGTAAGGTGGTGTAATAAGGGGTCAATGTCACCTTGCTATTGTAAGGTGACATTAAGCCTGTAGGAAATGGTTAAAAATACACACACATTAAGAATAAAGTCTTTTAATTAAATAATGAAACACACAGGCTTAATATCTTTATTGCACTCTCAGTCCAAGCAAAGCCCTCGTTCTTCTGTTAAAAATAAAAAAAAAAATCCTAAATAAAAAAGCAACAATATCCCATACCTGTCCGCCGTACAGTCAAGTCCCACGCAGTAATCCATATCTGGGGACATTTACATTTTACAACCGGCTAATGCGGCCGCTCCCAGCTGTAAACGACTGGGGAATTAGTGAAAGGCAGGGAACAGAGCTTCAGTGACTAGCGGTGCCATCACCGAAGCTGTGCCCCGGCGGCATGAACTCTACAGCCTGGGAAAATCAGCTGGCATACATTATAATGGGTCTCACATAGTCCTCCACACAGTACAATGGCCACACATTATCCTCCACACATCTCGGTACAGCGGGCACGTTGTAATGACGTCATTGCGCCCGCTCCTCTCAGACGTCAGACACAGAGGGGAATGATGGGATTGGAGCCTCAACTGACACTCCCTCCTCCTTCATTGTATTCAACTGTATTGGTATCTAGGATGCAGATAAAGTTGAAAGCATGATGTCTGGCTGGCCAAATGTACTCGGGGGAACCCGCCTGGCATCATGAGCCAAATATACCCACCCTGGGGTTGGCCCGCGGGCAAGAGTTTGACATATGTGGTCTAAACAGACTATTAAACGACTGCTAATCTGCAACGTAACGTTTACCGATCAGCATTTGTTTAGCGCAGCTTATTGCTTAATGTTACTAGTACTTTACTCCACTCTCCCTATGAGAATGCGGGTGTCTGGCTGCATGCGTATTGGGCATGTTGTGCGTAATATTCGGCTAGCAGCTGTCTGACATGTATAACCCTTTTCAAACACAATATGACTGCTTTCCTTGTTGACACAAATGTATTAGCAGCATACATATTTACTGTAGATCTTAAATTCTGGCTAAAACAATGAGTGTTTAAGGTAATGCCTATTACGATGGCTTGCAAAAGTATTCACCCCTTTTGTTTTTACCCAGTATGTTACATTGCAACCTTTATTATCCGATTTTTGTGTGTGATGCATCAGCACTAAATAGTCTGTTGGTGAAGTTGGAAAAATATAGGCATAAATTAAATTTATGGGATCAAATAATAACTAAAAATTGGCATCTATATATTCACCTCTTTTACTATGAAGTCCCTAAACATTTCTGGTGCAATCAATTACTTTGATGAGCCACATGCTTAGTGATGGAAGTCCACCTGTGTGCAATCTAAGAGGTACCACTGACCAAACACCACGAAGACCAAGGAGATCTCCAGGCAAGTCAGGGACAAAATTGAGAAGTACAAGTCAAGGTTGGGTGTTTAAAAAAAAAAAAAAAAACAATCTGTGATGATCCCCTGATGCACTATCATATCCATTATCGACAATTTGGAAGAACATGGTACCACAACAAACCTGCCAAGAGAGAGTTGCCCACCAAAACTCTCAGCTCGGAGAGGCATTAATCAGAGAGGCAGGGCAGGGACCAAAGGTAACCCTTAGGCTGGTTTCACATTTGCGGTTGTCTGCAGCGTTTCTGACGCATACATCCGCATGTGTCTTGATTTCCTATCTTTAATATTGTAGATGCAGGTGCATGCGTTCGCCCGCGTTTGCTTAAGCATGCGTATGTTCGCGGTGTGCGGCTGACGCACCATGTTAGAATTTTTTTTGCATCAAATTTCCGCCGCCATACACATGTGGATGCTTGCGGAAGGAGTGCATCAAAACAACGCATTACAGTCTATGGGAACACAAGGACATGCGTTCGCGCGGGTCTATATACAGAAATCTCATGAGGCACACCCATTTGGTGGCTTGTTTCAAGGAAATTCTCCTTGAAAAAATTTTTCATAACAAATGCATGCCAATAAACAACGTAAACGCGTGCAAACGTTGCGTTTTTTTTATCCGTCATGCGTAAGTTGATGCGGATAAAAAATGCACCGTTATGCGTTTGCATGTGTTTTGCCATGCGTTTGTGGTTGCGTACAAAACGCTGCGGACTCAACCGCAAATGTGAACCTAGTCTTAAGGAGCTGTAGCGTTCCCAAGCAGAGACTGGAGTATCTGTCCATATGACCATAATAAGCCTTACACTCCACAGAGGTGGGAAGAGTAGGCAGAAAAAAAGCCTTTACTTACACACAAAAATTAATTGTAAGGCTTGTTTTGAGTTTGTCAAAAGACACGTGGGAGACTCACAAATGTATGGAGGAAAGTGCTGTGGTCAGATGAGACCAAAATTGAACTTTTTGGCCACCAAGGTAAACGCTATGTCTGGCACCAAACCACCACAGATCATCACCCCAAGAACACCATCCCTACAGTGAAACATTGTGGTGGCAGCATCATGCTGTGGAGAGATTTTTTTTGGCAGCAGAGACAGGGAACATGGTCCGAGTCGAGGGGAAGATGGATGGTGCGAAATAAAGGGGATGTTCTTGAGCAAAACCTGTTTCAGTCTGTCAGTGATTTGAGACTGAGACGGAGGTTCACCTTCCAACAAGACAATGACCCAAAGCATACTTCTAAAGCAACACTGGAGTGATTTACGAGGAAACGTATAAATGTTTTGGAGTGGCCTAGTCTTAGTCCAGACCTTAGTCCTAACTGCTTATCTGTGGTCAGACTTGCAGATTACTGTTCACTAGAGGAAACCATCTAACTTGAAGGATCTGGAGCAGTTTTGCATTGAGGAATGGGGAAAAAAAACTGAAATTTTTTTGAAACCTCGTAGAGATTAATCCAAAGTGACTTGCAGCTGTATTTGTTGCAAAAGGAGACTCAACAACCTCCTGTTTTTAGGGGAGGTGAATAGTTATGCACACTGAAGTTTTCAGTTATTTTCTCCTATTGTTCGCTTCACAATAAAACAAGAACTAAATGTTCAGTTGTAGGAATGTTGTTCACATCAACTGATGCAAACCCTCAAAAAAAAAAAGCAACAGTGAAATTTGAGGTTGTCAGGTAACAAAACATTTAAAATACCAAGGGAGGTGAAACTTTCCCAAGCCACTGTGTATGCACTATACACTCACTGTGAGTTTGACATTTTGGTGTGGTTTGACTAGTGTGCGTGTAAGGCCGGGTTCACATTGTGTTAAACCCGTCCGTTAGACGGACTACGTTATACCGCGGTGTAACATAGTCCTTTAACGCCGCCATTGAATCCAATGTCGGACGCATCGCTAGCGGACGCCCACAATGGGTGTGTGCTAGCAATGTGCCGTCATTGAGTGACGGACCCCGAGACGCGGGCTGCAGCATTTCCGGGTCCGTCACAGCTAGCACAGATAGAGCTAGCAGATGCTCTATCTGTGCTAGCGCGCTGCCATACCGTCACTTGCGTTAACAGCAGCCCGTTAAATTGGATCTGTTGAAGTGCATACCTAGCACGAAACAGCTGTCATCCTCTTTGTATTCACAAACCCTCCCTGCACCGCATGATTACATGTGAATAAACCGCCCTGATAGTTCAAAACTGGTGAGTGCGCTTTTATTTTCTTCTTATACGTTACAGTGAAATTGTTTTTTTCAAAAGCAGCACCAAGGTGGAACCTTTGCAGCGGTTTTTGGTTCATTTGACAAAAGGTATAGACGGTGCGATTTCATGCCTCTGGAGCAAAAAGGGTCTGGTGTATAGCGGCTGTGTGATAGCATTTTTTTCTTTATTGTGGACAGCAGCCCGTTAACGTATGTGTTGAACGGGCTGCTGTTAACGCAATGTGAACCCGGCCTAACTTGTTGATGTCAAACTGTAATTGATATACACTGTCAATTTATTACAGGATGTACTTACTTTAACTTTGCATGCACTAGCCCCTATATAAATGGGTATTTGACTTTCAGGGTAGGTGCACACGGTCAATAATTGACAGCGCTTTGGACATAGTACATGTCCGCTTCGTCCAAAGCGCTGCCGGCTATTGAATGCAGGTGAATCCGCATGTGATCACTGAACTGTGCGGAATTACCGTGCCCAATACATTCTATGGGTGAGATTTAGCTCACATAGTCTCGCGTCTCCACAAGAAAAATTGACCTGCTGTGGTCTGGAAAGGTGCAGGTGTCTGTGCACGCATAGTGGACATGAGATCCCATCCACTAGCTGTAACATCTGGACGATGCTGAAGTATGCAGCGTCCTCCCGCAGCGTTTACTGACCGTGTGCACCTACCCTCAATGTCAGGTTGAGGCTTGGCCATCCATTAATTCTGGTTGTTACTTGTTATTGTTACTATTCTGCCATGCTGGATAGTTACTTACTGTAGTTTTGGTCCCATTTCATGCTTCTTTGTGCATTTTACCCATATACAGTACTATCAGCTATATCTTATATCTTGTTTGGTATTTGTCCATGATGTTCTCACCCATTACAACAAATCTTTTATCTTGTATTTTGATCCAATAAAGTTACTTGTTTCTAATATATTTGCAGGCACTTCTGTAGGTTTTGTGAGACACTATTTGTTTTAATGCGAAACATTATTACATAAGATAATTGATTTTTAGGTTATATATCATGGAAAACCGGGGAAAAGCATCTGTATGATGTCACCTCATAATAACCGTTCTTAAAAGTGGGGGTGGACATTGTCACTGCTTATGTATAGAGACTGAATGTCAGACCGTTATGAGGTATTGCTTGTGCATTAGTCATCACGGAAACTGTGGAAGCTGATGTTTACATTTACTACTATTATTTATTGCTATTCATAATCACTACAGAGTGTTGGAAGGGTACTGAAGCTGTGATCGTAATGGGATTTCATTAGTGTTGTCGGCAGCCTTGTCCATCTTAGAGAGAATGCAGCCATCCTATCTAGATAATCGTGCCCTGTATGAAAAGCAGAAGCTGTTACTACGTTTCCTCATCACCTATAGTTCAGAAGTACATCTGAAACTCTCACTTCCTTTTACTAAAGTCTATACCCCACTCTTGGCGCTGATAAAATCAAAAAAGCTTACAGTCCGCTCCCATGCCAGCGCTGTTCCACTGGTGTCGGCACTCGCGTTCCCATGGCTTTCGTGCGGTTGTTATGACATATGAGCCTGGTGTCACTTTCTCTGCCTTCAGACAAATCAAACATCAAGAGAAAGTCAGGGCTACGACTTCTCTCTCACTTCCTCTTGATTTGAATCGCTCAGCCAATGAGCAGTGCCGTGCGGCTTTGAGCGGCACAGGATTCAAATCCCCCGCCGCTCAAAGCTGCACGGCACTGCTCATTGGCTGAGGCGGGCGGCTCAGCCAATGTTTGGCACGGGATTCAAATCCCCCGCTAAAGCCGCGCGGCTCCGCTCATTGGCTGAGCCGGCTGAGGTTTAGCGGGGGATTCAAATCCCGCGCGACACCGCTTATTGGCTCAGCCAGCGGGCAGCTCAGCCAATGAGCGGTACCGCACGGGATTCAAATCCCCCGCCAAGGCGCCCGGCACTCCTCACTGGCCGTGCGGCTTTGGCGGGGGATTTGAATTCCGCGCCGCTCATTGGCTCAGCCGGCGGCAGCTCAATCAATGAGTAGTGGCGTGGGATTCAAATCCCCTGCGGTACCACTCATTGGCTGAGCCGCCCCTAGCCACACAGCTTTGGCCAGGGACGCTTAGCCAATGAGCGGTGCCGTGTGGCTTTTGGCGGCGGATTTGAACCCTCGCCACTCAGCCGCGCGACACCGATCATTGGCTGAGCTGCTGCCGGCTGAGCCCATGAGCGGCGCGGGATTCAAATCCCTGGCCAAAACCGCGCGGCACCGCTAAGCCAGCGGGCGGCTCAGCCAATGAGCGGGGTATAGGAATCCCGGCCACCATATCGGAATACCCATAACTTGGGTGTTCAAATATGGCTGTCGGCATAGTTCCGATGCAAGCAGCCGGAAGATGAGCGGTTGACCTCCCTGTGGCAGGAGATGAGCCGCGGCTACCGTCGGGAGATCACCAGCAGGACCGCTACCTCAGGAGGAGCACTGCCAGAGCCCTGCAAAATTACCATCAGCAGTCCACAAATGTGCATGTGTCTGCACAAACAGTTAGAAACAAACTCCATGAGGATAGTCTGAGTGCCCGACATCCACAGATGAGGGTTGTGCTCACAGCCCAACACCGTGCAAGACGCTTGGCATTTGTCACAGAACACCAGGATTGGCAAATTCACCACTGGCGCCCTATGCTCTTCACAGATGAAAGCAGGTTCACACTGAGCACATGTGACAGAGTCTGGAGACGCCGTAGAGAGCAACCTGCTGTCTGCAACATCCTTTAGCATGACCGGTTTGGCAGTGGGTCAGTAATGGTGTGGGGTCCCAAGTGCTCACCAGAGGTAGCCTGACTGCCATTAGGTACCGAGAGGAGATCCTCAGACCCCTTTTGAGACCATATGCTGGTGCTGTTGCCCTGGGTTCCTCCTAATGCAGGACAATGCCAGACCTCATGTGGCTGGAATGTGTCTGCAGTTCCTGCAAGATGAATGCATTGAAGCTATGGACTGGCCTGCTCGTTCCCCAGACCTGAATCTAATGGAACACATCTGGGACATCATGTCTCTCCATCCACCAACGTCACATTGCACCACAGACTGTCCAGGAGTTGACCAATGCTTTAATCCAGATCTCTGAAGAGATTCCTCAGGAGACCATCCGCCGTCTCATCAGGAGCATGCCCAGGCGTTGTAGGGAGACTATACAGGCATGTGGAGGCCACAAACACTACTGAGCATCATTTCCTTGTCTTGAGGCATTTCCAATGAAGTTGGATCAGCCTGTAACTTCATTTGTCACTTTGATTTTGAGCATCTTTCCAACTCCAGACCTCCGTGGGATATTGGTTGTGATTTACGTTGATAATTTTTAGGTTTTATTGTTCTCAACACATTCCACTATTTTAATGAATAAAGATTTACAACTGGAATATTTCATTCAGTGATATCTAGGATGTTTGATTTTAGTGTTCCCTTTATTTTTTTGAGCAGTGTACATCACATAGGATATACTGAAACTGCTGTATACATCCCATAGGATACACTGAACCTCTGCTGTATGTGTATCACAGAGGATACACTAAGACTGCTGTATACATCACGTTGGATACACTGAGACTCTGCTGTATGCATCGCGTAGGTTACACTGAGACTGCAGTATAAACATCACGTAGGATACACTGAAACTGATGTATACATCAAAGAGATACTAAGATTGCTGTATATACATTACATAGGAGACACAGACTGCTGAATATATACATCACATACGAGACCGAGACTACTGCATATATCACAAGAGACACTGAGACTGCTATCTACATCACAAGGAATTCTG
The DNA here is from genome assembly GCF_051348905.1 of Ranitomeya variabilis. Lineage (NCBI taxonomy): Eukaryota > Metazoa > Chordata > Amphibia > Anura > Dendrobatidae > Ranitomeya > Ranitomeya variabilis. Next base: position 533,771,902 of record NC_135233.1, read on the forward strand.
AGACTATTCTATACATCACATAGGAGGCACTGAGACTGATGTGTATATATCATATAAGAGACATTGAGACTGTATACATCTCATAGGATACACTGATGCTCTATACATCGTACAGGATACACTGAAACTGCTGTGTATATCACATAATACACTGAGCCTCTGATATATATATATATATAGTGATGCAGCGGTCTGACCATACACAGTGAAACGGCAGTGACCGAAACAAGTTCAAACAAAACGTTCTTTTATTGTGTTACTTCACACAGTCAATATAGTATACGGCTTCTTCATACAGTCCATTAATAATGCATGGCTATATGACGCAGTCAATACACAGGCCGAACTTTCCTCTGTCCAGTTTCCCTGGGTGACCGCACGCTGGGAAGTGCATTTGAACAGCAAGGTGGCTTGTTGTTGAAGGGAAATAGAGAGAGAGAAAAAAAAAATCTTTAAATCTTCAGCATAGCGAGTGTGAGCGAGCTGAGTGTGACCTGAGCGTAAGCGTGGACGGCGGTAAGTGTGACTTGTGATTCAGTGACTTTGGAATCAGGGAGTTTCCAAGGGAGGAATTGCTGTCTGTTTTTAATTAATACTTTGTATTTATTTTTTATATAACGTTTCTGTGGTGCAATCCCCATAGGAAATGTGCTCCACAATTGTTAATGCCATCCAGTGCACATCTTGCCACATGTATGCAGTCCTTGATCAGCCGGTCGAGGGTGCATACTGCTGTGCGAGATGTGAGCACGTTGTGCATTTGGAATCCCAGATTCTGGATCTGCATGTGCAGCTGGCAACACTGAGATCCATAGACAATATGGAGAGGAGTCTTCTGCTCACAGAGCAGACGCTCAATGGGATAGATGAGGAGGGGGATGGTAGGATGGAGCTGCAGGACAGTAAGGCAGTTAGCTGGGTGACAGATAGAAGGCGGGGTAGAGGGAAGAGTGCCAGGGAGGCTAGTCCTGATCTGGCACACCCCAATAAGTTCGCTAAGTTGGCAGATGAGGGGGGTGCCAGTACAGGGGTAGCACTGCTGCAGCCAGGCATGTCCTCTGAAAGCCGGAGGAGTGACTGCTCCAGTAAGGAGGGAAACAGGAGAGCAGGGCAGGCCAGACAGGTGCTGGTAGTGGAGGACTCAATTATTAGGAGAACAGAGGGCAATCTGTCACAAAGACAGGGATCGTCGAACGGTGTGCTGCCTACCTGGCGCTCGAGTCCGACACATCACTGATCGGGCGGACAGATTACTGGGAGGGGCTGGTGAGGACCCAGCGGTCATGGTGCACATTGGCACAAATGACAAAGTTAGAGGTAGGTGGAAGGTCCTTAAAGATGATTTCAGGGAATTAGGCTGCAAGCTGAAAGCAAGGACCTCCAACGTGGTATTTTCCGAAATACTGCCTGTACCACGTGCCACGCCAGAAAGGCAACGGGAGATTAGGGAGGTTAATAAGTGGCTCAAGAATTGGTGTAGGAAGGAGGGGTTTGGGTTCCTGCAGAACTGGGCCGACTTCTCAGTTGGCTACAAGCTCTACGCTAGGGACGGGCTGCACCTCAATGGGGAAGGTGCAGCTGTGCTGGCGGAGAAAATGGCTAGAAGGTTGGAGGAGTGTTTAAACTAGGGATTGGGGGGGAGGGTATTCATTTTATAGGAGGGGAAGATAGTGCAGATAGAGACCTGGGCACAAATAAGGAAGTTGGGGGTGGCGGTGGCATGGGGGGTGGGGTTAGAACAGTTAGTAATTTAAGAAAGAATAGAGGTACAGAGAGTAACATCAAGTGCATGTATACTAATGCCAGAAGCCTCGCCAACAAAATGGACGAATTAGAACTAATGTTGTTGGAACATAATTATGACATGGTGGGAATATCTGAAACATGGCTGGATGAGAGCCATGACTGGACTGTTAACTTGCAGGGCTATAGCCTTTTCAGAAATGACCGTACAGATAAGCGAGGGGGAGGGGTGTGTCTGTATGTAAAATCCACCTTAAAACCCATCTTGCGTGATAATATAGGTGAATCTAATGAAAATGTAGAGTCCCTGTGGGTGGAGATAAGGGGAGGGGGAAAAAATAATAAATTACTGATAGGAGTTTGTTATAAATCTCCAAAAATAATGGAAGCAATGGAGAATATCCTCGTAAAGCAAATAGATGAAGCTGCGACTCAAGGAGAAGTCATTATTATGGGGGACTTCAACTACCCTGAAATAGATTGGGGAACAGAAACCTGCAGTTCCAGTAAAGGTAATCGGTTTTTGACAACTATGAGAGACAATTACCTTTCACAACTGGTTCAGGACCCAACAAGGAGGGGGGCACTGCTAGACCTAATATTAACCAACAGGCCAGACCGCATATCAAATATAAGGGTTGGGGGTCACTTGGGGAATAGTGATCACAAAATAATAAGTTTTCAGGTCTCCTTTAATAAGATGTGTAGTAGAGGGGTGACAAGGACACTAAACTTCAGGAGGGCAAATTTCCAACGGATGAGAGAGGATCTTGGTGCAATTAACTGGGACTATATGCTGAGACATAAAAGTACACAAAGAAAATGGGAGACGTTTATTAGCATCCTGGATAGGACCTGTGCACAGTATATACCGTATGGGAATAAACATACTAGAAATAGGAGGAAACCAATATGGCTAAATAGAGCTGTAAGGGGCGCAATAAGGGACAAAAAGAAAGCATTTAGAGAATTAAAGGAAGTAGGTAGTGATGAGGCATTAAATAAATATAGAAAATTAAATAAATTCTGTAAAAAGCAAATCAAGGCAGCAAAGATTGAGACAGAGAGACTCATTGCCAGAGAGAGCAAAAATAACCCCAAAAATATTCTTTAACTACATAAATAGTAAGATACTAAAAAATGATAGTGTTGGCCCCCTTAAAAATAGTCTGGGTGAAATGGTGGATGAGGATGAGGAAAAAGCCAATATGCTAAATGACTTTTTTTCATCAGTATTTACAAAAGAAAATCCCATGGCAGCCAATATGACTAGTGATAAAAATTCCCAATTAAATGTTACCTGCTTGACCCAGCAGGAAGTACGACGGCATCTACAAATCACTAAAATTGACAAATCTCCGGGCCCGGATGGGATACACCCCCCGAGTACTGCAGGAACGAAGTACAGTCATTGATAGACCATTATTTTTAATCTTTAAAGACTCCATAATAACAGGGTCGGTACCACAGGACTGGCGTATAGAAAATGTGGTGCCAATATTTAAAAAGGGGACAAAAACTGAACTCGGAAATTATAGGCCAGTAAGATTAACCTCTACTGTGGGTAAAATCCTGGGGGGCATTCTAAGGGATGCTATACTGGAGTATCTGAAGAGGAATAACCTCATGACCCAGTATCAGCACGGGTTTACTAGGGACCGTTCATGTCAGACTAATTTGATCAGCTTCTATGAAGAGGTAAGTTCCGGACTGGACCAAGGGAAGCCCAGTGGATGTAGTGTATATGGACTTTTCAAAAGCTTTTGATACGGTTCCACACAAAAGGTTGATACATAAAATGAGAATAATGGGGATAGGGGAAAATATGTGCAAGTGGGTTGAGAGCTGGCTCAGGGATAGGAAACAAAGGGTGGTTATTAATGGAGCACACTCGGACTGGGTCGCGGTTAGCAGTGGGGTACCACAGGGGTCAGTATTGGGCCCTCTTCTTTTTAACATATTTATTAATGACCTTGTAGGGGGCATTCAGAGTAGAATTTCAATATTTGCAGATGACACTAAACTCTGCAGGGTAATCAATACAGAGGAGGACAACTTTGTATTACAGGATGATTTATGTAAACTAGAAGCTTGGGCTGATAAATGGCAAATGAGCTTTAATGGGGATAAATGTAAGGTCATGCACTTGGGTAGAAGTAATAAGATGTATAACTATGTGCTTAATTCTAAAACTCTGGGTAAAACTGTCAATGAAAAGGACCTGGGTGTATGGGTGGATGACAAACTCATATTCAGTGGCCAGTGTCAGGCAGCTGCTACAAAGGCAAATAAAATAATGGGATGTATTAAAAGAGGCATAGATGCTAATGAGGAGAACATAATTTTACCTCTATACAAGTCACTAGTGCGACCACACTTAGAATACTGTGCACAGTTTTGGTCTCCGGTGTATAAGAAAGACATAGCTGAACTAGAGCGGGTGCAGAGAAGGGCGACCAATGTTATTAGAGGACTGGGAGGTCTGCAATACCAAGATAGGTTATTACACTTGGGGCTATTTAGTTTGGAAAAACGAAGGCTAAGGGGTGATCTTATGTTAATGTATAAATATATGAGGGGACAGTACAAAGACCTTTCTGATTATCTTTTTAATCATAGACCGGTGACAGGGACAAGGGGGCATCCTCTACGTCTGGAGGAAAAAAGGTTTAGGCATAATAACAGACGCGGGTTCTTTACTGTAAGAGCAGTGAGACTATGGAACTCTCTGCCGTATGATGTTGTAATGAGTGATTCATTACTTAAATTTAAGAGGGGATTGGATGCCTTTCTGGAAAAGTATAATGTTACAGGGTATATACACTAGATTCCTTGATAGGGTGTTGATCCAGGGAACTAGTCTGATTGCCGTATGTGGGGTCGGGAAGGAATTTTTTTCCCCATGGTGGAGCTTACTCTTACCACATGGATTTTTTTTGCCTTCCCCTGGATCAACATGTTAGGGCATGTTAGGTTAGGCTATGGGTTGAACTAGATGGACTTAAAGTCTTCCTTCAACCTTAATAACTATGTAACTATGTAACAAGTCTTTGTACTCACTCAACGCACTACACTTTTTATCCTCAGGAGTGCAGCCGGGTACATGTAAGACAGCCCAAGACGCAGGGTGTCAGGCTCTCTGGTTCCTTTAGCCTCTGTGTAGCTCCACACAGAGAGAGCTCTGCAGACAACTGCCCTGTCTGCTTCCAAGAACACACTGACACACCTCCCCCACTACTACAGGGCTTTTTAATCAGTCACTGCTTCACTATTCTAATTACAGCCACACCTGTGTCTGTAGTATGGCCTCACTACGCCTCCATGCACATTCTGGAGAGCACATACAGCGCCCCCTAGCTGTAACAGGGGTTACTGCCTCACATATCCTCCCCCCTGTTCATACCTGTGGGGTTGAACATTTGTTACCCCGTAAGGGCGAAAGACAGGGCATCGGTATGCCCCCCCTGACATCCCCGCTCGACACTATATTAAGAAACCAAAGTAGGGACCGGAACCATCGATCGGCACACGCATCCCTCCTCTTTGCGTTTCTCCTCCATATTTCATTACGGGACCACCCACCCCGATCTCCATTGCAGAAGCCAAACCCTCTTCTGATTAACCGCAGATTTGGGCCAGTTTTGGGTGGTCTTTACTTTGTTTACTTCTAGTTCACGAACCCCACGGGTCATCCTGTCACCTAAGTATCTGCTTTCGGGCCCCTGGTACCGTTTTCTCTGTACCCTTACCCATGCCTCAGAGACTATATCACGCTGAAACGCCGCGGACTGCGCTGGCAACTCTGAGCATATATCTGTACTGCGCCGCACCGGAACCTGAGCCTCCTGACACTGCTGTCTAGCGAGCGCTCTATCTAATTTACCCTGACCCCCAGCCCCATCCTTGACCGATGCCAGAGGGTTCCTCGTGCGCACGTCCCCAGTCGCCTCTGCGACCATACACTCTCGGCTCTTCTCATACCTGCATCTTTTATATCTGCGTCTCCGAAAGGGACCCTGGATCTGAGCTGTCCCAACCTTACCAGGGAACACCTCCAGCTCAGGGTTCAATGGGGTCCCCGCGACCTCTACTGCCACCCTGGTCTCCCACAGGGACTAAAACGGGCAAATCTCTCCCCAACACAGCCCCATATGGAAGCGTCTTCACCACTCCCACCACATGTTTAATGTCCCCACATGGTGTGGAAAAATTAACCTCCATGGTCGGGTACTCCCGGATTTCCCCATGGATACTCATCACCTCCACTATCTGTCCGTTGGGGTTGTCACCGGCAACAAGGGACCCATGAACCAAGGTCACTATGCTCCCTGAGTCCAGGAGGACCTCTGTTTGGTACCCGTTCACAAGTACCTGACACAGCTGGGGTTCGCTATCGGCGGTGCCTGTAGTGGTGGTACCGACTGGCTCAGCATACATAGAAATCCGACGACCATACCTGCAGTCCATGGGTTCAGACACCAACGGGCAGTTAGCCACATGGCCAGGCCCTTGGCAGCGCCAACACCTGATCGCTGTGGTACGACTGTGCCCCGGAGCCGATTTCGTTTTCCCCGGCTCCTGGGCTGGGGAAACCTTACGTGACAGCCGAAATGGAGCAGTGTCCCGTATAAAGTCCTGAGTGGCTGTATATCGCTCTACCAGTCCCACCACTTAATCCAGAGTGCCTGGGTCCCCTTGTCCCACCCAACGCTGTATGGCTGCTGGCAGAGCCCTCACCAGGCGGTCAACCACCACCCTCTCTACCATCTGGAACGGGGTTAATGTCTCAGGCTGAAGCCATTTTTTAACCAGTTGCAGCAAGTCATGCGCCTGAGATCGGGCAGGGCGAGTCTCGGAAAAGGACCACTGGAACACCCGTTGGGCCCGCACATATGTATTAACCCCCAGACTAGCAAGGATCTCACCTTTCAGCTTCCCATAGTCCAGGGCATCGTGCTGACTAAGGTCTACGAATGCTTTCTGGGCATCTTCCGTCAGGAAATTGGACACCACCTCAGCCCACTGGGTCACCGGCAAGCTCTCCCGCTCCGCAGTACGTTCAAAGTTGGTGAAAAAAGCCTCCATGTCGTCCTCAGGCTCCATCTTCCTCAGCGCTGACCGGACCTTGTACCGAGCCTCAGACCGGAATGCTGTCCCTGGTGGACCTGCCTCTCGCATAGCCGCAATCTGCTGCATCAACAACTCAGTAGTCTGCTTTTGTAGCTCCAACTGTTGTCGCTGCAACTGCAGCGCCTCTTGCTGCTGTGAGCGGGCAAACTGCTTCAAAAGCTCCTCCATTTTATCAGCTGGCTTAAACTGTAGCTTTGCAGGCTTAATCACTGACATGCAGCACGCTTTGGGTATGCCTCAGTTTACATGGCCCGCATTCTTTCCACCATATGTGATGCAGCGGTCTGACCATACACAGTGAAACGGCAGTGACCCAAACAAGTTCAAACAAAACGTTCTTTTATTGTGTTACTTCACACAGTCAATATAGTATACGGCTTCTTCATACATTCCATTAATAATGCATGGCTATATGACGCAAGTCAATACACAGGCCGAACTTTCCTCTGTCCAGTTTCCCTGGGTGACCGCACGCCGGTAACAAGTCTCTGTACTCACTCAGCGCACTGCACTCTTTATCCTCTGGAGTACAGCCGGGTACACGTAAGACAGCCCAAGACGCAGGGTGTCAGGCTCTCTGGTTCCTTTAGCCTCTGTGTAGCTCCACACAGAGAGAGCTCTGCAGACAACTGCCCTGTCTGCTTCCAAGAACTCACTGGCACACCTCCCCCACTACTACAGGGCTTTTTAATCAGTCACTGCTTCACTATTCTAATTACAGCCACACCTGTGTCTGTAGTATGCCCTCGTGGCCTCACTACGCCTCCATGCGCATTCTGGAGAGCACATACAGCGCCCCCTAGCTGCAACAGGGGTCACTGCCTCACTATCTCTCTCTTTCTCTCTCTCTCTATCTATCTATCTATATATATATATATATATCTATTTAGATATACATATATATCTATATATATATTTAGATATACATACATACATACAGCCATACAGCCCAGACCAAAAGTTTGGACACACCTTCTCATTTAAAGATTGTTCTGTATTTTCATGACTATGAAAATTGTAAATTCTCACTGAAGACATCAAAACTATGAATTAACAGATGTGGAATTATATACTTAACAAAAAAGTGTGAAGAACCTAGAATATAAGACATTTTCAGTTGTTTCAAAGTAGCCACCTTTTGCTTTGATGACTGCTTTGCACACTCTTGGCATTCTCTTGATGAGCTTCAAGAGGTAGTCACCGGAAATGGTCTTTCAACAATCTTGAAGGAGTTCCCAGAGATGCTTAGCACATGTTGGCCTTTTGCCTTAACTCTGCGGTCCAGCTCACCCCCAAACCATCTCGATTGGGTTCAGGTCTGGTGACTGTGGAGGCCAGGTCATCTGGCGTAGCACCCCATCACTCTCCTTCTTGGTCAAATAGCCTTTACACAGCCTGGAGGTGTGTTTGGGGTCATTGTCCTGTTGACAAATAAATGATAGTCCAACTAAACGCAAACTGGATGGAATAGCATGCCGCTGCAAGATGCTGTAGTAGCTATGCTGGTTCAGTATGCCTTCAATCTAATATATACAGGGGTGGGATTCAGCCGGTACGACCCGGTACGGGGCAGCCGTTTACTAAAATTTCCCTCTGCCAGCGTTCCGGTAATTGAAAATGGATACCACGCCCCCGGACCGCCCCTGGACGGGTTGCTGTGCTCAGGGCCTGCGTCAGCACCCGGCGTACCCGGGCGTGCTGGGGCCCTGGCGAGACGGGGGGGCCCATTTACGGTGCGCAGCTGCAGCCAAAATACTCACCCTCCGCCGGGAGTCGGGACCGTCCGTCACCATGGATACGATGCAGCCAGAGTCACTTCCGGGCCGGGCCTGCTGCTGGGACTGACTTTCACACAGGTGCACCTGCAATACTCACCAGTCACCGCCGGCGCCGCCATCAACATGGATGCGAGTCACTTCCGGGCCGGCGATGAGAAGAGATCCGGCTGCTGTCATCCAAGCGTCCACCATCCAGGACAGGTCCAGCCAGCGTCCAGCGGCAGCACAGGCACAGCGGCAAGCAGAATGAGGAGCGGGCAGGAGGCAGGAGCAGCAGTCAGGTGCACGGACGGTGCACCCGGTCCCAGGCTGTGTCCACACAATCGTATAGCGCTTAGCTCCACTGCCTGCTGCATTCCTAGCCTCCTTGAAGCTCATTCTCACATCATGTGCGCGCGCACTCACCCACACTGCTGCACTTCCGGCCAGTTTGCTATTTTACCTGCTGGCCACCAACGATGCCTCACACTACCGCCTTTTCTCCTGCTGGACCCACAGGTATTTGGTTTTCTGACCAGCCTCCTGCACCTTCTTAGATTACTAGCACTCTTACGTTATGCCTTTCGTTCATAGTGCCTTCAGGACTCTGTCCCCTGTCCGTGCCGTCCCGGACCTCCCGTACCTTCCAGCTACCTTGGAAAATTTGTGGTATGCGTGTTTGTTTGTTTTTTCCTCTCCCCGCTGGCTTCAATTGCAGCATCGCTTCTTGGTCTCACACCCCTCCCCCTTCTTAACCTCTTCTAGGAGCCTCTGTCTCCATTCACTGGACAAGCGTCCTTCTCCCTTCGCTACCATTTTCTACTTATCAAGGTCAGTTTTGCTCTACACCTCCCATATGTTAATTGTGTATTTCATCTTATCAGTTTTCTATGAGGTCAGCCGCGGCCGTTTTCGCTTACCTGGACATTGCATTATTAACTTCATTTACTGCGTACTCTTTTGGGCTTTGTTCTACGCTCTTTTGTATATTTTGTATGTTATGTATATATTGCAGCCTGCTGTGAGCCAGGCCTGGTTGACTAGGCCTAGACTGTCTGTCTGTCTGTCTAAATGGCTGGCGGTCTGTGCTACATACTGCGTGAGCTGTGCTACTGCATGGGCTGTGTGTGTTATATACGGTGTGGGCTGTTATATACGGCGTGGGTTGTGTTATATACTGCGTGGGCTGTTATATGCTTCGTGGGCTGTGTTATTTACTACATGGCTGTTCTATATACTACGTCGGCTGTGTTATATAATATGTGGCTGTGCTATATACTATATGGGCTGTTATATGCTACATGGGCTGTGCTGTATTATACTACATGGCTGTTCTATATACTACGTGGGCAATGTTATATACTACGTGGCTGTCTTATATGCTACGTGGGCTGTTATATACTACATGGCTGAGTTACATTTGCTTTAGTCGTTTGTTTCTTTGAATGACTTTAATACCGTATGTCACAACGTATTCTTGTCATTAAGGGAGACAAACTGCTTCCAAAAATATGAATCGTGCCACTGGGCGTGGCTTATTAGTATGGGCGGGGTTATTGAAAATGGGCGTGGCCAAAATTCCGGCCGCCGCGACTTAGAGGACCTGTTGTTAAAAATTTGAATCCCACCCCTGAATATATAAAGCTGAATGTGTGTATGTGTGTATGTGTGTATGTATGTATGTCCGGGATTGGCATCTGGACCGTCGCAGCTACAGCCACAAAATTTTGCATAGTCACACGTCTGGACCCCGAGAGCGTCATAGGCTATGTTGTGAGGTGAAATTTTAACCCCGCGCTTTCCAATTCACCAAACAATTTTGCCCATCTACATAATGGGGAAAAAGTGAAAGGAAAAGTGTTGGAGGCGTCGCAGCTACAGGCACAAAATTTTACACAGTCACACGTCTGGACCCCGAGAGCGTCATAGGCTATGTTGTGAGGTAAAATTTTAACCCCGCGCTTTCCAATTCACCAAACAATTTTGCCCCTATCTACATAATGGGGAAAAAGTGAAAGGAAAAGTGTTGGAGGCAAATTAACAGCTGCCAGATGTGAACAAGGGGGACTTAAAGAATGACAGCGATGGCGCCAAAGAGTATATACTGTACAGTTGCTAAGGTGGGGCCCCAACATGGGATAATCACCACACTACCACGGGGATATGAACACACACACAAAATGCGCCACACACTACCACGTGCTCGAACACATATACGACCCTCAGCGCACATTTCACCACACATACACCAACCTTGCCACATAAAAGTCGAAACACAAAAGTCGCCGCTCAAAACTCGCCACGCGCAAAACTCTCCACATGCAAAACTCGCCACACGTGCAAAACTCACCTCATGGAAAACTCGCCACACGCAAAACTTGCACACGCAGAAAAAATGCCACATGCACAAAAGTTGCAACACATGCAAAAGTTGCCTCACACAAAACTTGCACATACTCAAAAGGCACCACACATAAAACTCGCCACGCACAAAACTCGCCATGCGCAAAACTTGCTGCACACAACTTGCTACACTAACCTGTCACATGCAACTCGACACACAAAAAGTTGCTACACGCATGTCGCCACACAAAACTCATCTCACAAAAGTCGCTACATGCATGTCGCCACACGCAACTCAACACACACAACTTGACACACGAAACTCGCCCTAAAACACACACAAGTCTGGTATTATCCTTCAAAAATAAAAATCTGATTAATAAGCGGACAAACTACAAGAGCAACAAATGTACCATATAGGAATCCGGCAGCTGTCAGTCACATGACCAGTCTATTATGTGTATGTGTGAGCTAATATACAGGTCCTTCTCAAAAAATTAGCATGTAGTGTTAAATTTCATTATTTACCATAATGTAATGATTACAATTAAACTTTCATATATTATAGATTCATTATCCACCAACTGAAATTTGTCAGGTCTTTTATTGTTTTAATACTGATGATTTTGGCATACAACTCCTGATAACCCAAAAAACCTGTCTGAATAAATTAGCATATCAAGAAAAGGTTCTCTAAACGACCTATTACCATAATCTTCTGAATCAACTAATTAACTCTAAACATATGCAAAAGATACCTGAGGCTTTTAAAAACTCCCTGCCTGGTTCATTACTCAAAACCCCCATCATGGGTAAGACTAGCGACCTGACAGATGTCAAGAAGGCCATCATTGACACCCTCAAGCAAGAGGGTAAGACCCAGAAAGAAATTTCTCAACAAATAGGCTGTTCCCAGAGTGCTGTATCAAGGCACCTCAATGGTAAGTCTGTTGGAAGGCAAAAATGTGGCAGAAAACGCTGTACAACGAGAAGAGGTGACCGGACCCTGAGGAAGATTGTGGAGAAGGACCGATTCCAGACCTTGGGGAACCTGAGGAAGCAGTGGACTGAGTCTGGTGTGGAAACATCCAGAGCCACCGTGCACAGGCGTGTGCGGGAAATGGGCTACAGGTGCCGAATTCCCCAGGTAAAGCCACTTTTGAACCATAAACAGCGGCAGAAGCGCCTGACCTGGGCTACAGAGAAGCAGCACTGGACTGTTGCTAAATTTTGCATGTCATTCGGAAATCAAGGTGCCAGAGTCTGGAGGAAGACTGGGGAGAAGGAAATGCCAAAATGCCTGAAGTCCAGTGTCAAGTACCCACAGTCAGTGATGGTGTGGGGTGCCATGTCAGCTGCTGGTGTTGGTCCACTGTGTTTCATCAAGGGCAGGGTCAATGCAGCTAGCTATCAGGAGATTTTGGAGCACTTCATGCTTCCATCGGCTGAAATGCTTTATGGAGATGAAGATTTCATTTTTCAGCACGACCTGGCACCTGCTCACAGTGCCAAAACCACTGGTAAATGGTTTACTGACCATGGTATTACTGTGCTCAATTGGCCTGCCAACTCTCCTGACCTGAACCCCATAGAGAATCTGTGGGATATTGTGAAGAGAAAGTTGAGAGACGCAAGACCCAACACTCTGGATGAGCTTAAGGCCGCTATTGAAGCATCCTGGGCCTCCATAACATCTCAGCAGTGTCACAGGCTGATTGCCTCCATGCCACGCCGCATTGAAGCAGTCATTTCTGCCAAAGGATTCCCGACCAAGTATTGAGTGCATAACTGAACATTATTATTTGATGGTTTTTTTGTTTGTTATTAAAAAACACTTTTATTTGATTGGACGGGTGAAATATGCTAATTTATTGAGACAGGTTTTTTGGGTTATCAGGAGTTGTATGCCAAAATCATCAGTATTAAAACAATAAAAGACCTGACAAATTTCAGTTGGTGGATAATGAATCTATAATATATGAAAGTTTAATTGTAATCATTACATTATGGTAAATAATGAAATTTAACACTATATGCTAATTTTTTGAGAAGGACCTGTATACTGCCAGGGGGTGGGCTTACTGTTGGTTGGGGATTTATCAGGCTGCCAATTTAGCTTACAAATACTGAGGTAAAAATACTGACCAAATAACGTGTGAACGAGGGCTAATACAGGAGGAGATGACATACAGATATATACTATATACAGGAGGAGATGACACGGGTATATACTATTTACAGGGGAGATGACACACAGGTATATACTATATACAGGAGGAGATGACACACAGATATATACTATATACAGGAGAGATGACACACAGGTATATACTATATAGAGGAGGAGATGACATACAGGTACATACAGGAGGAGATGACATACAGGTATATACTATATACAGGAGGAGATGACACACAGGTATATACTATATACAGGAGCAGATTACCTACAGGTATATAGTATATACAGGAGGAGATGACATACAGGTATATACTATATACAGGAGGAGATGACACACAGATATATACTATATATAGGTGAGATGACACACAGGTATATACTATATACAGGAGATTACATACAGGTATATCTAATATATAAAGCTGAATGTGTGTATGTATGTATGTATGTGTGTATGTCCGGGATTGGCATCTGCACCGTCACAGCTACAGCCACAAAATTTTGCACAGTCACACGTCTGGACCCCGAGAGCGTCATAGGCTATGTCAGGGGTCGGGAACCTATGGCTCGCGAGCCAGATATGGCTCTTTTGATGGCCGTATCTGGCTCGCAGACAGGGCTCCTACCTGTCTATGGGAAGGATGCATGCAGGGCCGGCCACTCACACAGTCATAGAGCCATCTGGCTGCTTTAACCCTTTCTACCCTTTCAATTTGCACTGGCACAAGCATCTTCTCACTGTCAGTGCAGGGCCAGGCACACATAGGGGTTAACTGGACACAGCCAGCGTGACATTGTGGGCGGAGAGTTCTCCTGCTCTGAATCTCCTGGCTGTGTGCACTGCTGAACTTATCGGAGGAGACGGAACTCCTACCAGCACCTGAGTGAGTGCAATGCTATATTGCTGTATGTTCTGACAGTCTGGGACTGGGTGACCTGGGGCGGCCATGGGCTGGGCGGCTGCAGCTTATATATATATATATATATATATATATATATATATATATATATATATATATATATATATATATATATATATATATATATATATATATATATATATATATATTTATATATATATACTACAGCAGCCGCCCAGCACAGCCTGTATAGATACAGTGTATATAATATATATACAGGACAGGTGCTGGGGGCCTGGGCTGGGCGGCTGTTGAAGTATATACACTGCACAGTACCACTCCTCCTGTATATATACACTGTACAGTACCACTCCTCCTGTATATATACACTGCACAGTACCACTCCTCCTGTATATTTACACTGCACAGTACCACTCCTTCTGTATATATACACTGTACAGTACCACTCCTCCTGTATATATACACTGCACAGTACCACTCCTCCTGTATATATACACTGCACAGTACCACTCCTCCTGTATATATACACTGCACAGTACCACTCCTCCTGTTCTGTATATATACACTGCACAGTACCACTCCTCCTGTATATATACACTGCACAGTACCACTCCTCCTGTATATATGCACTGTACAGTACCACTCCTCCTGTCCTGTATATATACACTGCACAGTACCGCTCCTCCTGTCCTGTATATATACACTGCACAGTACCACTTCTCCTGTCCTGTATATATACACTGTACAGTACCACTCCTCCTGTATATTTACACTGCACAGTACCGCTCCTCCTGTCCTGTATATATACACTGCACAGTAAAGCTCCTCCTGTCCTGTATATATACACTGCACAGTACCACTTCTCCTGTCCTGTATATATACACTGCACAGTACCACTCCCCTGTATATATACACCGCACAGTACCACTCCTCCTGTATATATACACCGCACAGTACCACTCCTCCTGTCCTGTATATATACACTGCACAGTACCACTCCTCCTGTATATATACACTGCACAGTACCACTCCTCCTGTATATATACACTGTACAGTACCACTCCTCCTGTATATATACACTGTACAGTACCACTCCTCCTGTATATATACACTGCACAGTACCACTCCTCCTGTATATATACACTGCACAGTACCACTCCTCCTGTATATATACACTGCACAGTACCATCACTCCTCCTGTATATATACACCGCACAGTACCACTCCTCCTGTCCTGTATATATACACTGCAGAATTTACAATAGCTTTCACTCATGTAAGAAGTGAAATCTGGCATTGTACTATAGCTATATTTCTCTGCTGTATCTGGGCATCATGAATCGTGGTATGTGTTAAAGGGGGGGGGGCACTGAGACTCTTTCGCCCGGGGCCCTCAAAAACCTGGAGCCGGCCCTGGATGCATGCACCGCGCTCCATCAGGCCGCGGTGCACGCTGATATTGGTAGTTCTTTGATGGCCTGATAAGCATTGGCGGCAGTGGTGAGCGGCAGGGAGCATGGACTACATTTCCCATAACTCCCTGCATAGCCGCGCCGTCTGCAAGCACGCACCTGCGTCCCCTAGTGAAGCGGCATCTGCCTCCTCCCTTGTGTCTCCCTTGGACGTTCCAGAAACCCCTGGCTGTGCTGCTGCTTTGAAGGTGAACATTATAATAGCCTAATAGTGTCACAGGCCAATCACCGCTAACTGATGCCTGTATACAGCACTTAAGGCAGTGATACCCCTGTGCTTTCCAGGATTGCGGTGGAGGTGATAGGATGTGACATCTTGCACAATCCTATCACAGCCAGCGCTGCAGCCTCCACTATTCCAGGCAGCGGTATACAGGCAGCGGATAGCAGTGATGGGACTGTGACATCAGTGGTGGTCCTCTACTGTTAGAAGCCCACCGCTTCCACCAGGTGTTTTCTAAGACACCCCACGTTTTTGGGTGACAGTAATATAAGACTGTCTTATTCTCAGAGAAACTAGATTTTTGGCACACTTAGGCTCCTATTCACACTGAGGAATGAAGCACTGATAATTGTACTTCATTCTTCAGTGTTGGCGCGATGAACATGGGCTGTGTATACTGCCCAATTTGAGTGCAGAAATGCTTCTGCGAGTCCTGTGGGCTCCCATTGAGCTCCTCTTGAGCATAACAGGAGGTCAGCGCAGACCTGCAACATTTATTGTCAATAGGAGCTCAGTGGCAGGAGGAATGCTGCAGCATTTCTGGACTGAAATTGGGCAGTATACACAGCCCTTGTGCTTCGAATCTAGCCTCACGCAGGCAGCACTGAGGAGTGCAATTTTCTGTGCTGTATTACTCTGTGTGAATGTGGGTTATTCTATATATGGGAAAATTTGAGAAACAATAAGCTTGTGTGACAAACTCTCAATAAAGTGATCAAGATAAGGTGTAAAATAATAAAATAGATAATTGACATAACTGACAATGCGTTGTGTGACATGTCCAACATTCCAGCTTCTTTCTTCTGCGAATGCCTCAAAGCTGGCATTCTCTCAACATCAGGTGGGAAGAATGCCAGCTTCCAGTCATGCGCAGGAAAAAGAAGAAGCCAGACTGCTGGACTGATGTCATGCATCGCAAGCTCACAATGTAAGTTATTTATTTAATTTTTTTACTGCTAATTACCATTGTTTCAGTCCAGTTGTGGCTTTATACAGCAGGGAGGAGCATTCCTTGCTGTAGTAAGTGAACATTGGAGCGATTGATCTGTCAATGGCCCTTTAAACATATTGTACGGCTCTCGCGGAATTATATTTCAAAATATGTGGCGTTTACGGCTCTCTTAGCCAAAAAGGTTCCTGACCCCTGGGCTATGTTGTGAGGTGAAATTTTAACCCCGCGCGTTCCAATTCACCAAAGAATTTTGCCCCTATCTACATAATGGGGAAAAAGTGAAGGGAAAAGTGTTGGAGAAAAATTGACAGCTGCCAGATGTGAACAATGGGGACTTAAAGAATGAGAGCGATGGCGCCAAAGAGTATATACCGTACAGTTGCTAAGGTGGGGCCCCGACATGGGATACTCACCACACACGCGGATATGAACACAAACACAAAATGCGCCACACACTACCACGTGCTTGAACACATATACGACCCTCAGCGCACATTTCACCACACATACACCAACCTCGCCACATAAAAGTCGAAACACAAAAGTCACCACTCAAAACTCGCCACGCGCAAAACTCGCTACATGCAAAACTCGTCATATGCAAAACTAGGCTCACGCAAAACTCGCCACACGCAAAACTCACCTCATGGAAAACTCACCTCATGCAAAACTTGCACACACAGAAAAATTGCCACATGTACAAAAGTTGCACCACATGCAAAAGTTGCCTCACACAAAACTTGCACATACTCAAAAGGCACCACACATAAAACTCGCCACGCGCAAAACTCGCCATGCTCAAAACTTGCTGCACACAACTTACTATACTAACCTGTCACATGCAACTTGACACACAAAATGTTGCTACACGCATGTCGCCACACAAAACTCATCTCACAAAAGTCACTACATGCATGTCGCCACACGCAACTCAACACACACAACTTGATACATGAAACTCGCCCTGAAACACACACAAGTCTGGTATTGTCCTTCAAAAATAAAAATCTGATTAATAAGCAGACAAACTACAAGAGCAACAAATGTACCATATAGGAAATATGGCAGCTGTCAGTCACATGACCTGTCTATTATGTGTATGTGTGAGCTAATATATACTGCCAGGGGGTGGGCTTACTGTTGGCTGGGGATTTATCAGGCTGCCAATAGCAACCAATCACAGCTCAGCTTCTATTTTGCTACAGTTAATTAATCTGAGCTCTGATTGGTTAATATAGGCAACAAAGACATTCTCAGTATAACAAAGCTAATATATGTTGTGAAATTCTTCTATTAGCTTAGTTTTTGCCTTTTAATAATTACATTTCTATCTATTTGTTTTGTGGTTTTTGTGTGCAGAATAAATTTTTGTTAAACACATTCTATTTTGCTAACAGCAGTCTTTAACCCGGGCGAAGCCGGGTAGTACAGCTAGTTTTGAATAAATCCCCAACAGTGTCACCAGCAAAGCACCCCCACACCATAACACCTCCTCCATGCTTCACGGTGGGAACCAGGCATGTAGAGTTCATCCGTTTACCTTTTCTGCGTCGCACAAAGACACGGTGGTTGGAACCAAAGATCTCAAATTTGGACTCATCAGACCAAATCCATGAAGGCCTGCACAAAGTCTTCTCTTAACAGTTGTTGTAGAGGTGTGTATGCTGCTAGAACTCTGTGTGGCATTGACCTGGTCTCTAAGCTGAGCTGCTGTTAACCTGCGATTTCTGAGGCTGGTGACTCGGATAAACTTATCCTCAGAAGCAGAGGTGACTCTTGGTCTTCCTTTCCTGGGGTGGTCCTCATGTGAGCCAGTTTCTTTGTAGTGCTTGATGGTTTTTGCAGCTGCACATGGGGACACTTTCAAAGTTTTCCCAATTTTTCGGACTGACTGACCTTCATTTCTTAAAGTAATGATGGCCACTCGTTTTTCTTTACTTAGCTACTTTTTTCTTGCCATAATACAAATTCAAACAGTCTATTCAGTAGGACTATGAGCTGTGTATCCACCAGACTTCTGCTCAACACAACTGATGGTCCCAACCCCATTTATAAGGCAAGAAATCCCACTTATTAAACCTGACAGGGCACACCTGTGAAGTGAAAACCATTTCCGGTGACTACCTCTTGAAGCTCAGCAAGAGAATGCCAAGAGAGTGCAAAGCAGTCATCAAAGCAAAAGGTGGCTACTTTGAAGAACCTAGAATATAAGGCATATTTTCAGTTGTTTCACACTTTTTGTTAAGCATATAATTCCACATGTGTTAATTCATAGTTATGATGCCTTCAGTGTGAATTTACAATTTTTATAGTCATGAAAATACAGAAAAAACTTTAAATGAGGTGTGTCCAAACTTTTGGGCTGTACTGTATGTATGTGTGTATACATGTATGTATGTGTGTGTGTGTGTGTGTGTGTGTGTGTGTATATGTATGTATGTGTGTGTATATATGTATGTATATAAATGTTCTTATTCTCAGGAGACAGTGAGACTACTGTATACAACTGGGGAAATGATTTCTATGTTGCTGGTCTGTCACTTGCAAAACCATTAAATAGGTAGAGGTGTAGGAAATATAGACCGGGATTCATCATTGCTTTTGTGCCTGATTTTTTTGTCTAGTTTTGTTTGTTGCTTCTTTTGCTTACCTATTTGTTTGCCGCCTTGTGGGTAGAATTTAGCGTTCCAAATATTTCAGGCGGGTTCATAAATTGCAACTTTTTTAAAAGGCAATTTCTCTCCATTTTTCCCCTTGGTATATTTTCAAGTATGCCAAGTTTTTTTGGGGGCTCTTTTTTTTTTTGCTGTTCAAGACCAGAAAAAAAAGCCCATTTTCACTTTGACCAAATTCATGAATCACCTGCATTATTTTGATGAATTTGGCTCCAAAACTGCAGCACTACATTATTCTTTAATAATGTCCTGTGCTAAACTGCTATACCACACTTTTTTTGTGTGTGATTAATTGATTGTTGTGTATGCTGCACCCCCACCCCATACATGTGAAATTGATGACCTTTCTTAACCCCTTAATCCCGTATGACGTACTATCCCGTCAAGGTGACCTGGGACTTAATTCCCAGTGACTGGATAGTACGTCATACTGTTTAATGCGACATCGCAACTTAAGTCACATTAAATTTCCGGCGCCATCTTACCTGCAGGATGATGGCGTCGGCATCCTAGGGCCTGGCTCCGCCCCCCAGGCCTCACGATTGCTGTGATTGGCTGTTCAATTCTGAACAGCCAATCACAACGTTTCTCATTGTTTCCACCAATCGGAGCGGCTGAAACAATGAAGTCCCAGGCTAGGATCGAGTACCGATGTACTCGATCCTAGGGCCGGTGCCTGGCAAAAGACCCCCGGATTGGCGCGATCTAATCGATCGCCCCAATCGCAGGGCACAGCGGCGGTATTACCGCGCTGTGCCCTGCTGTACCCGGCCCTCCCCGGCTCTCCACTGCTGCAGCGGCCTGGATCGGTGCTTCAATCGCACCGATCGCAGGCCAGAGACTAGTGCAGGCCCAGCAGGGCCTGCAGGAGGTGATTGGCGCGATCGATGCTATCGACGATCGCGCCAATCACAGGGCACAGCGGCGGTCATGTTGTGACCGCTGTGTGCCCTGCTGGTGACCTGGCTGTGACCTGCCTGGGATCGGAGGGATCCTAGGCAGTTGCCATGGTCACCAGGGCCTGCAGGGATTGGTGGGATCGATGTTATCATTCGATCCCACCAATGACAGCTCACAGCAGCGGTGTGACCGCTCTGTGACCTGTCTGTCACCTGCAGGTGACCTGTCTGACCCCTCTGCAGGGGTCCTCACTCTAGCTGAGGACTCCTGCAGAGCGGTCACACAGCCAGATTTTGTCTTGCTGGGCCTTGTGGTGCTACAGAAGCCTGTAACACCACAATCCCCTGCGTTCGAAAACAGCGAAAGAAAGAAGAAAGAAAAAACGAAGAAAGAAAACCGAAGAAAGAAGAGACTACAAACGTAAGTGTTAACAGCCCCTACCCGATCTCTCTTCACCCCCCTTCCCCCATCCCCCCTCTTTTTTAACCCCCTCCGTCCCTCTTTGCGCCACCTCTGTGCGCACGTTCAGCAGCCGCCGAGCGTTGATTGGTGACGCAGTTCACCGATCAACACTTGTGCTCGCTTTTTTTTCATCAGCCCCCTTTACCCAATTTCGTACACCCATCCCGCAGCCGCCAAACTTTGATAAGTGACGCAGTTCACTTATCAGAGCTTGTGCCTGCCGTTTTCCTTTTTTTTTTTCACAACACCTGTGCGCACACCCAGCAGCCGCTGAACTTTGATAAGTGACGCGGTTCACTTATCAAAGCTCTCGTGCCTGCCGTTTTCTTTTTTTTTTTCCCATCTCCGTGCGCTCACCCAGCCGCCGCGTCTAACCTGCGCCTTTCTTTTTTTTTTCCTATCTTTGTGCGCTAACCCAGCCGCCACGTCTAACCCGTGCCTTCCTTTTTTTTTTTTTTCCCATTTCCGTGCGTTCACCCAGCCGCCGCGTCTAACCCGTGCCTTTCTTTTTTTTTTCCCCTATCTCCGTGCGCTAACCCAACCGCCGCGTCTAACCCGTGCCTTCCTTTTTTTTTTTTTCCCCTATCTCCGTGCGCTCACCCAGCCGCCGCGTCTAACCCGCGCCTTTCTTTCTTTTTTTTTTTTACATCTCCGTGCGCTAACCCAGCCGCCGCGTCTAACCCGTGCCTTCCTTTTTTTTTTTCCCCATTTCTGTGCGCTCACTCAGCCGCCGCGTCTAACCCGCACCTTTCTTTTTTTTTTTCCCCATTTCCGTGCGCTCACCCAGCCGCCGCGTCTAACCCGTGCCTTCCTTTTCTTTTTTTTTTTCACATCTCCGTTCACACACCCAGCAGCGGCCGAACTTTGATAAGTGACGCGGTTCACTTATCAGAGCAATCGTGCCTGCGTTTTTTTTTTCACATCCCGTTCGCACACCCAGCAGCCGCTGAACTTTGATAAGTGACGCGGTTCACTTATCAGAGCTAGGGCCTGCTGTTTTATACTTTTCTTTCACAGGTATTTTTTTTCCCTATTTGCTTTTTTTTCCTTTAGCTTTTTCTTTTCAGAGTAGTTTGCACCAAGCACTATCCCCCCACACTTACACATAGTTACCAATAAAGTACACCCAAGCACCACACTTACAAAAAAAAGTCCCGCTCGTCCCGTTCGTCCCAACAGCGCTATTCAGTGGAGGAGGCATATTCTTTCCTTGCCTCCGACACTGATAGCGAGGGAGAGGATCCCACTTTTCCTTATTTTTCTGATTCTTCCTCATCCTCTTCCCACTCCTCATCTTCCTCCTCCGGCCCTGCGGAACCGCCACGCAGACGCTGCAGGACAGAAGATGAGGCAAGGCCCATCGTTGATGAAGATGAAGCGCCCACCATTGCTGAAGACGAACCAGCGCACCCCACTGCGGACCCCATATGGACCTCGCCACCCGAAAATTACGAGCCACTGATTCCTGATTTTGTGGCAGAATCAGGAATCAAGTTTGACACCACCGGCCTCACAGAACTAGACTTTTTCAAAGTCTTTTTCTCTGAGGCTTTCGTTAAACTAATGGTGGAGCAAACTAATCTGTATGCTCGGCAATTTTTGGACCAAAACTCTGGTTCATCATATTCTAACTGGTCTCCTGTAGACGCAGTTGAAATGATGCAGTTTTGGGGCCTGGTCCTCCACATGGGGATCCTAAAGAAGCCTGAACTTCGACAATACTGGAGTAAAGATATTTTATATAACACTCCAGTATTCCGAATGGTCATGACCCGGATGCGTTTTGAGGCCATCCATAAGTTCCTGCATTACAACGATAATGCACGGTGTCCCGCACGAGATGACCCCAACTGTGACCGTCTGTTCAAAGTTCGGCCGGTCATCGAACACTTCAACAAAAAGTTTGCTGAAGTGTGCGTGCCTCAAAGGAACATCTCCGTGGATGAGTCCTTAATTCATTTTAAGGGGCGGCTCAAATTCCGTCAATACCTGCCCAGCACCGGGATTGAACCGCCTGAGTGTCCTTCTATCCTGGGAGTGAGTGGGAAAATTGTGTGGGATTTGGTGCACCCACTGCTGGATAAAGGTTATCACCTCTATACCAATAACTTTTACACCAGCATCCCACTCTACAAATCTCTCTCTGCGCGAGGTACCGCAGCCTGCAGTACTGTCCGCAAAAATCAGAGAGGCCTCCCGAAGACGCTACTTGGGCAGACTCTCAGAAAAGGTGAGAGCAAAGCCCTATGTAGCGACCACCTGCTGGTGGTCAAGTACAAGGACAAAAGGGATGTCCTTCTACTGACCACCATACACGGTGATGGCAGCGCCCTCAGCACTGTAAGGGGTACCTCTACAGACGTCAGCAAACCGACCTGTGTACTGGGGTACAACAAAAACATGGGGGGCGTTGATCTCTCTGATCAACTCCTCCAACCGTACAGTGCTTTGAGAAAGGCCAGGGTGTGGTACAAAAAGCTGTCCGTGCACATTGTACAAATGGCAATGCTCAACGCCTTCCTGCTGTCACGATGTGCACACAACACCGATACGTCGTACCTTCATTTCCAGGAGGTAGTGGTTAAGGCCCTGATGTTTGGCACGAGGGAAGGAGCGGGCCCCAGTACTTCTGGGACTGAAGGTACACGTATCGTACCAGGTCAGCATTTTCCGGGGGTGGTCCCGCCAACTGGAAGAAAAGGTAAGCCGCAAAAGAGGTGCCGAGTGTGCTACAAAAGAGGAATACGGAAGGACACCATCTATCAATGCGACACCTGCCCCGAAAATCCTGGCCTGTGTATGAAGGATTGCTTTAAATTGTACACACCTCCATGCACTATTAATTTACAGGAAACAGATTTATTCCAAAGGAGGCACATCTACGTAAGTTCTTTGGGGACCTACTTTCCAAAATGTTGTCACTTGTGGGTTTTTTTTCTGTTTAGGCACATCAGGGGCTCTGCAAACGGAACATGACGCCTGCAGACGATTCCATCAAAGTCTGCATTCCAAAACTTCAGTACTTCCCTTTCGAGCCCCAATGTGTGCCCAAACAGTTTTTTCCCACATGTGGGGTACCAGTATACTCAGGACAAATTGGACAACAACTTTTGTGGTCCAATTTCTCCTGTTACCCTTGGGAAATTAAAAAATTGGGGACTAAAAGATCATTTTTGTGGGCAAAAAAATAGGATTTTTTATTTTCACACCCGGGCGTTATAAACTTTAGTGAAACACTTGGGGGTTCAAAGTTCTCACCACACATCTAGACAAGTTCCTTAGGGGGTCTAGTTTCCAAATTGGGGTCACTTGTGGGGGGTTTCCACTGTTTAGTCACATCAGGGGCTCATCAAATGGAACGTGACGGCCGCAGACGATTCCATCAAAGCCTGCATTCCAAAACGTCACTACTTCCCTTCCGAGCCCTGACGTGTGCCCAAACAGTAGTTTTCTCCCACATATGGGGTACCAGCCTACTCAGGACAAATTGGACAACAACTTTTGTGGTCCAATTTCTCCTGTTACCCTTGTGAAAATAAAAAATTGAGGACTAAACGATCATGTTTGTGGGAAAAATAGGATTTTTTATTTTCACGCACGGGCGGTATAAACTTCTGTGAAGCACTTGGGGGATAAAAGTGCTCACCACACATCTAGATAAGTTCCTTAGGGGGTCTAGTTTCCAAAATGGGGTCACTTGTGGGGGGTTTCCACTGTTTAGGCACATCAGGGGCTCACCAAACGCGACATGGCGTCCAATCTCAATTCCAGCTAATTTTAGCTTGAAAAAGTCTTATGGCGCTCCTTCCCTTCTGAGCCCTGCCATGCGCCTAAAAAGTGGTTCCCCCCCACATATGGGGTATTGGCGTACTCAGGACAAATTGGACAACAACTTTTGCAGTCCAATTTCTCCTGTTACCTTTGGGAAAATAAAAAATTGTTGCTAAAATATCGTTTTCATGACTAAAAAGTAAAATTTTCATTTTTTCCTTCAACATTGCTTTAGCTCTCATGAAGCACCAGAAGGGTTAATAAACTTCTTGAATGTGGTTTTGATCAGCTTCAGGGGTGCAGTGTTTTGAATGGTGTCACTTTTGGGTATTTTTTGCTATATAGACCCCTAAATGTGACTTCAAATGTGAGGTGGTCCCTAAAAAAAATGGTTTTGTAAATTTTGTTGTAAAAATGAGAAATTCCTGGTCAACTTTTAACCCTTATAACTCCCTAACAAAAAAAAAATTTGTTTCCAAAATTGTGCTGATGTAAAGTAGACATGTGGGAAATGGTACTTATTAAGTATTTTGCGTGACATATCTCTGTGATTTAAGGGCATAAAAATTCAAAGTTGGAAAATTGCGAAATTTTCAAAATTTTCGCCAAATTTCCATTTTTTCACAAATGCAGGTAATATTAAAGAAATGTTACCACTATCATGAAGTACAATATGTCACGAGAAAACATGTCAGAATCGCCAAGATCCCTTGAAGTGTTCCAGAGTTATAACCTCATAAAGGGACAGTGGTCAGAATTGTAAAAATTGGCCCGGTCATTAACGTGCAAACCACCCCCGGGGCTTAAGGGGTTAAGGATATGCTATGAATATCAAAATCGTGGACTTTTATGCACCTAAAATACCCTGAAAATTTACTCCCTTTCATCACATTTCTCATATGAACTTTTTTGGTAACGACTATATCAAAAAGTTCTGAATTATTTTGTGAAATATTATTGGATCTCGAGGAGCAGCTGATGAAGGATATCAAAGTTCTGTGTACTGTAGAATTATTACACTTGGTTAGTAAGGGCTAAAGGTACCTTCACACTAAACGACTTTGCAACGAGAACGACAATGATCCGTGACGTTGCAGCGTCCTGGATAGCGATATCGTTGTGTTTGACACGCAGCAGCGATCTGGCTCCCGCTGTGATATCGCTGGTCGTTGCTGAAAGTCCAGAACCTTATTTGGTCGTCAGATCGGCGTGTATCGTCGTGTTTGACAGCAAAAGCAACGATGCCAGCAATGTTTTACAATGGTAACCAGGGTAAATATCGGGTTACTAAGCGCAGGGCCGCGCTTAGTAACCCGATATTTACCCTGGTTACCATTGTAAAAGTAAAAAAAAAAACCACTACATACTCACCCTCTGATGTCTGTCACGTCCCCCGGCGTCCGCGCTGCTGCTCAGAGCTTCCTGCACTGAATGTGTAAGTGCCGGCCGTAAAGCCAAGCACAGCGGTGACGTCACCGCTGTGCTTTAGGGTCTGCGCTTACACAGTGCAGGGAAGCGGAAGGCGAGGGACGCGACAGACACGGCAATGTAAATATGTAGTGTTTGTTTTTTTTTTACATTTACACTGGTAACCAGGGTAAACATCGGGTTACTAAGCGCGGCCCTGCGCTTAGTAACCCGATGTTTACCCTGGTTACACGGGGACTTCGGCATCGTTGGTCGCTGGAGAGCTGTCTGTGTGACAGCTCTCCAGCGACCACACAGCGACGCTGCAGCGATCGGCATCGTTGTCGATATCGCTTCAGCGTCGCTTAATGTGACGGTACCTTAAGATTTGTATTTAATGTCACTGATTGTTGTCTCTTTTGTGTTTTAGATCCGATACATTTCTCAAACTCAAGGATTTCCGGGAGAACATCTGTTAAATGTGGGTACAAAAACATCCAGATTCTTCTGGCGTGACCCAGAAACCCAGTACCCCAGCTGGAGGTTAAAAGTATGTAACCCCTTTATATATTTGCAATGACCCATTAATCTATTCAAGGTTGTGAAATTTTCCATTTTTGCGCTATAATTTTTTACTTCCCTTCTTCCAAGAGACATACTTTTTTTTAAACATAACCATGTAAGGGTTTCGTTTTTATGTGACGAGTTGCAGTTTTGAAGGGCACCGTTCACATTACTAGGTTACGTACTGAATAGTGATGAGCGAATATACTCGTTTCTCGAGATTTCTCGGGCATGCTCGGGGGTCCTCTGAGTATTTTTTAGTGCTCGGAGATTTAGTTTTTCTTCCCGCAGCTGAATGATTTACGTCTGTTAGCCAGCATAAGTACATGTGGACGTTGGCTAGCAACCAGGCAACCCCCACATGTACTTATGCTGTCTAACAGATGTAAATCATTCAGCTGTGGCAAGAAAAACTAAATCTCCAAGCACTAAAAAAATACTCGGAGGACCCCCGAGCATGCCCGAGAAATTTCTAGTAATGAGTGTATTTGCTCATCACTAGTACTGAAGAATAAGGAGAAAAAAATCCATATGCTATAAAATGGTAAAAGAAATGCAATTTTGAGATTTTTTTTTCTTTGGTTTTCCGGCATTCATTATGCAGTAAAAGTAACCTGGCAGCAGGTTATATGGTTTGTCCTGAGGAAGAAGTAAAGTACTTCGAAAAGCGTACACACTAATAAAACCACAAATTTACCCGACATTGTGTGTATACCTAGAATTGCCCTACATTTTCCAGCAGAGCTTATTCTCCACCATTTTTTCCTGCCACGTATGTAAATCTGTTCCTAGGAGCCGTGGACTCGCTGCAGCTGGGATTGCAAGCTCACATATATTGGTGTGTGATCACAACATCACCAAGTTAGCAGGACCTTTTTACTAATACATCCTTTATTTGAATAAAGCCCTATTGCACTTATGTTTGCTTCCTAGCACTTTGTTACTGAGACAATAATATATCTGGCTACAATTGTGCAACCAGACTGTCATTCATTGTACCCATGGTTTGGGCAGCACGAATCAGCGGAGCGGTTCCATTTAAAGAGATGTCCTGGACAAAATAATAAATCTGCCATGTTTATTTTATTTTTTTTTGTAATCAGTGGTTGTAAACAAGAAGGACATTTTAAGAAATACAAAGTCTTTAAAGTAATTGTCTGCTACTTGGACGCCCCCTTCTAAAACCCCATAGTTCCCCCATGTAAAATAATAGCAGCCATACTCTGCTCCTGTGCCGGTGTGGTTCCAACAATGTCTGCACCTAATCTCTTGGGTCTCGCGTCACGTTGCTGCAGGGCTTGCGTGACATAAGTCAAGCGGACGCTCTCCATTGGATGAAACTGACACTGGGAAGAAGTGATGGTGTACTACTTCTGCTCTCTCACTTTTTCCAAGTGTCGGTTTAGTCCAAAGGAAGCGAGAGGGAAGCGGCCACAGATTATCTACAGGAAGAGCAGGCACTGACATCCCTAGATTGGTGCTCACATCGGGGGGTAGTATAGATGTTATTATTTTACTTTGGGGGAACTATGGTGATAGAGAAGAGGCTGTTTGAGTATTGGGCAACCTCTTTTAATCTTCATCCTGGAAAGTCTCTAGCTAATGGTAGTTAGTCAGGTGGTTAAATAGCGAATGACCCAAAGGCAGAGCCAACTCACAGGATGTCCATAAACATTAGATCCAGTGGGCCCTGTCAAATAGTCTAATGGATATGGGGTCTCGCTCGTCCCTATTAAAAGACCAGTCACAATTAGCAAACTAATGGACCATGGTGATGGAGATGTCGTGAAATATAGTAACCAGCCAAACCAGCCGCTGTCATGTATCTCTGATACATAAATCCTTCATGGATATTTGGTTCACATGGACTGGAAATCGGATCACCAGTGTCTACTTCCCGGTGTCTCAGGAGAGCTTAGTCTTCATCCCATAGTATAGACCCAGATTCACACACTACAAACACAGTTTCCTGCCTTTCGTGGGCAGCAGGAAGCTTCTCAAGACCAGGAAGAACATGCAAACTCCATGCACACAGTTATCGTACTGTGCCGACATAGAGATGGGGCTGGTTAGCGTCCAGATTGTCATTTTAGCAGTAATGCTTCTCATACAAGCGCTGCCTGCATGATGTGATGTGAATTGTGTCCAATGACTTTATCATTTCTCAATAACAGACCTTGGAGGAGCATGAAGCTGAAACAGGAATGAAGTCTAAGGAAGCCAGGAAGTATATTTTCAACAGTTTGGACGATATAGTGCATGTAAGTAGATGAAGAGTAAATAATGGATGCTTGGCCCTTGTGCTTCTGGTGGCTCCACTTCTGACTATTTGGATTATTAGCACTGAAAAATTGGCATGAGTAGGTAGATTACTAAACCTGGAAGCAATGAGAAGGCAATTCTGTTCTCACATTCTCTACTTATTTATGGGATCCAAGAAGTATCGTTTCTCCTTGTGGAGAGTGACATAAGCATGTCAAGGTGAGGTGACTTAAAGCCGTGATGCTCCTCTGGGAGATATGCAAATTGTCTCTTCAGAGAGCGGACTAGAACTCTAGTGCCACCTATTGGAAGTAGCAATCCTAACAGTCAATGTCTACCCTTTAACGAGCCTTGTCACATGACTTAGGATAATAGCCAAACCAGAATCTCAATTTGCAGACACTGTGTTTCGGGGTACTTATTTATGCAAATTGTTTAGATCAGATCAGTTGTGAGCAGTGATATTAAGTCCCCTGGTCCAAGCCCATTTATTCACATCATTTTCTTCTCACATTGTTTATTTCCTTATTGAAAGAGTCTTTCATTCCCCCACACCTAAAGTACAGTGGTGACCCTACCATAGTGGCAAACATCAGGGACTGGTAATGGTAACATTTAGTTTTCTTTACTGTTGCTGAAAGGAAATCCACCTGCTCTTCCACTCATTGTGCCAAATGTATCCATTGTCCCAGCTTGCACTAAGCAGATACTAACATTGCAGGATACTGTATACATGAGCATTGTCTGCTATACTTGGCGATCGCTGTGATTGGCTGGTGAACTCTCACCAGCCAATCACCGAAAAGCTGACAAAGTTGTAAAAAAAACAAAAAAAAACAAAAGCATGTGACAGGCTGTGATTGGTGCTGTGTGACGTAGCACCAATCACAGCCGTCACAGTAGGTGGGGTCATCGCCACGTCACCTCACCTGATGAACCCCTATGGCGCTGATTGGCTGAACAATAGCCTCTAGCCAATCAGCACCAAAGGGGTTAATTTAAAATAGCGATCACCGCCCTGCACGCCATCTTTACCTCAGATTTGGCGTTCAGAGCGGTGGTCTAAGCCCCTCTGTCTCACCTGAGAAAAGATTCCATTGGTGGCCAGTGCAATCGTCCCTGCGATCTTTGCCGTCCTGCGATGTGTGCTGTGATCTGCCTGCTGTGTGATTCCTGTGATCACAGCAGCAGCACCTCCCCCACCCCTTTCCCATTCCCCATCCCTGTTCTAGTACCCCTCTCCCCTCCCTCCGATTGATTTTTTTTGCGCACTTTATTTTGCTCTTTTATTCCTGTGCGCAGCGTTCTGCGCAGAGCATTCGTGCTCTTCCTGTGTCCGCAGCGCTTTGATCAGTATCGCTGCTGATCAGAGACTGCGCCACAGGACTTTTTCTTTTTTTAGCCAGTTAGCGTAGCTGAGTTCGTAGTCTCCAAGCGAAGTCCGATTTTTTTTTTTTAGAAAAACTAATAATCGTAGTTAGTACTGTGTAGTTTCAGGCTCAGCAAAGTACCTTAGCCAGCGTTAGTGTTTGATGTCCCCTCTCCCATTCCCCCTCCCTGTTCCAGTACCCCTCCCTCTCCTCCCTCCAATTGATTTTTTTTGCGCTTTTTTTTTTTTTTTTTTAATTCTGTGTATGTTGTCCCGCGCAGAGCATTCGTGCTCTGCCTGTGTCCGCAGCGCTTTGATCAGTATCGCTGCTGATCAGAGTCTGCACCACTGGAATTTTTCTTTTTTAGCTAGTTAGTGTAGCGGACTTCGCAGTCTAAGCGATGTCCGAGTTATTTTAGAAAAAAATAGTCGTAGTTAGTATAGTGTAGTTTTAGACGTATCAAAGTAGTGTAGCCGGCGTCAGTGTTTGGTGATGTCCCCCCTGTCCAATTGAATTTTTAGCGCACTTTTTTGCGCTTTTTTTCCTGTGCGCGTCATCCCGCGCAGAGCATTCATGCTCTTCCTGTGTCCGCAGCGCTTTGATCAGTATCGCTGCTGATCAGAGACTGCACCACGGTAATTTTTCTTTTTTAGCTAGTTAGTGCAGCGGACTTCGCAGTCTAAGCGACGTCCCAGTTTTTTTTAGAAAAAAAATAATAGTAGTTAGTACAGCATAGCTTTAGACATAGCAAGGTAGCGTAGCCGGTGTCACATCATTAGTGACGACCAATCTTCTTTTAGAGAAAAAAAATTGTACAGCGTAGTTTTATTGGTAGCGTTGTTAGTACAGCCGACGTCACAGCGTTAGTGACGACCGATCTTGTTTTAGAAAAAAAAAGTACAGAGTAGTTTTATAGGTAGGGAGGTAGCTTTTTTTTTTTTCTTGCATAAAAAGTGCATTAGGGGAGCGTATGTCACATTGTTGGTGACGTCCGTTTTTCTTTTGTAAAAAAGAATTTGCGTCAGATAAATTTATAGGGAGGGCATTAGTGTAGTGAATGTCTGTGGGGTTTTTTTTTTATACACTTTTTTTCTAAATCTGATTTTTCTTTACATTTTTTCTTCTACATTTTACCTCTCTACTTCTTTTTTCTCTCTGTTTTGTTATAATAAAGGGTACCCTGTACACAAGCCCCACACATTACACGTGTAAAAGCACCAGTTACATACACATCCCCGGGGTTTGGGAAAAAAAATGAAAATGGCCCATTCGTCAACAAGGCGCTATTCACCAGAGGAGTCTTACGGCATCCTTGCGTCCAACACTGATTCAGCCATTAAGGAAGATCCCACATTCCTCTATTCTTCTTCTTCCTCCTCCTCCTCCTCCTGCTCCTCATCCTCCTCATCTGGTGAGGAAGGACCCCCAACAAGGCGCCCTAGGACCCAGGCAACTCCTGCAGCAATCGATCCCGTATGGATTGCACCCCCCGAAAATTTTCAGCCCGTCATTCCAGATTTCAGCAGCAGCTCAGGAATCCAGTTTGACACCACTGGCCTCACTGAAATTGACTTCTTCTTCTTTTTCAGTGAGGAAATAATAAATCTTATGGTGGCCCAGACGAACCTGTATGCCCAGCAATTTTTCACCCAAAATCCCACGTCATCATACGCCAGATGGACCCCCGTAAATGCAGCAGAGATGATGACATTTTGGGGAATTGTGCTGCATATGGGCATAATAAAAAAACAGAGATTCGTCAGTACTGGAGTACTGATATTCTCTACAGTACACCGGTATTCCGCATGGCCATGACAAGGACACGATTTGAAAGGATCCAAAGATTTTTGCATTATATTGATAATGTGCAGTGTCCTCCCCTAGACGATCCTAACTTTGATTGTCTATATAAAATACGGCCAGTGATTGAACACTTCAGCAGAAAATTTGCTGAGGCGTACATACCCCAGAGGGACATTGCTATTGATGAATCCTCTCGTTCATTTCAAAGGGAGGCTAAAATTCCGACAACACCTGCCCAGTAAGAGGTCCAGGTATGGAATAAAGCTGTACAAACTGTGCCAGAGTACCTCAGGGTACACCCACAGATTTAGGGTCTACGAGGGGAAGGACACCCAAATTAACCCCCCTGAATGCCCCCCTGTCCTGGGGGTGAGTGGGAAAATTGTGTGGGAATTGCTGCACCCACTGCTGGATAAGGGTATCACCTCTACATTGATAACTTTTACACCAGCATCCCACTCATCAAGGCCCTCTCTGCCAGAGGTACAGCTGCATGTGGCACCATGCGAAAAAATCAGTGAGGCCTCCCTAAGCCACTAATTGAGCAAATGCTGAGAAAAGGGGAAACCAGAGCCCAATGCAGCGACAACGTGCTAGTGGTCAAGTATAAGGACAAAAAGGGATGTCCTTATCTTGACCACCATACACCGTGACAACAGCACCCTTGTTACTCTTCGTGGGACCACAGCACAAGTCCGAAAGCCAGATTGTATCTTGGATTACAATTGGTACATGGGGATGTGTGGATCTTTCAGATCAGGTCCTCCAATCATACAGTGCCATGCGAAAAGCCAAAGTATGGTACAAAAAATTGTCCATGCACATTGTACAGATGGCACTGTACAATGCTTTTGTGCTGTTCCAATCTGCAGGCAATACGGGGTCCTTCCCTCAGTTTCAGGAGGTAGTCATCAAGGCCCTAATGTTTGGCACTCGGGGAGGTGAGGGCCCCAGTACTTCTGAATCTGATAGTGCCCGTATTGTCCCAGGTCAACATTTCCCAGGACAGGTTCCCCAAGCAGCGAGGACAGGCCGATCACAAAAACGGTGCAGAGTATGCTCCAAGAGGGGAATCCGAAAGGACACAACTTACCATTGTGAAACCTGCCCTGAGAAACCTGGCATTTGCCTTAAGGATTGTTTCAAAGCGTACCACTCGTCCACAAATTAATAAAATTAGTTTATACCCTTTTGACACAACACATCTATAATCTGATGTACCGAGCACATCTTACACATACTGCCACATTATAAATTCATACACTAAAACCAAGAGCATTATAGTTATTACTATAAAACTATGCCTCTAGATAAATTCCTTCAGAGGTGTAGTTTCCAAAATGGGGTCAATTGTGGAGGATTTCCACTGTTAAGGCACATCAGGGGCTCTGCAAACGCAACATGATGTCCGCAGACCATTCCATCAAAGTCTGCAATTCAAAACGTCACTCCTTCCCTTCCGAGTCCTGCTGTGCGCCCAAACAGTGGTTTTCCCCCACATATGGGGTATCTGCGTATTCAGGAGAAATTGCTCAACAATGTTAGTGGACCATTTTCTCCTTTTACACTTGTGAAAATAAAAAAATCGTTGCTAAAAGATCATTTTCGTGGAAAAAAATGTGGTTTTTTTAACGGCTCTACGTTACAAACTTCGGTGAAGCACCTGGGGGTTCAAAGTGCTCACCACACAGCTACATAAGTTCGTTAAAGGGTCTAGTTTCCAAAATGGGGTCACTTGTGGGCGTTTTCCCAATGTTTAGGCACATCAGGGTCTCTTGAAACGTGACATGGCGTCCACTCTCAATTCCAGCCAATTTTGTGTTCAAAAAGTCAAAAGGTGCTCCTTCCCTTCCGAGCCCTGCTGTGCGCCCAAACAGTGGTTTTCCCCCACATATGGGGTATCGGCGTATTCAGGAGAAATTGCTCACCAACTTTAGTGGATCATTTTCACCTTTTACCCATGTGAAAATAAACAAATTGTTGCTGAATGATCATTTTTGTGACTAAAAAGTTAAATGTTCATTTTTTCCTTCCACATTGCTTCAGCTCCTGTGAAGCACCCGAAGGGTTAATAAACTTCTTGAATGTGGTTTTGAGTACCTTGAGGGGTGCAGTTTTTGGAATGGTGTCACTTTTGTGTATTTTCTGTTATATAGACCCCTCAAAGTAACTTCAAGTGTGAGGTGGTCCCTAAAAAAAAAATGGTTTCCTAAATTTTATTGAAAAAATGAAAAATCACAGGTCATCTTTTGACCCTTATAGTTTCCTGACCAAAAAATATTTTGGTTCCAAAATTGTGCTGATGTATAGTACACATGTTGGAAATGTTATTTACTAACTAATTTTTGTGACACATCTCTGATTTAAAGGGCCACTGTCACCCCCTCCAGCCATTATAAACTAAAAGAGCCACCTTGTGCAGCAGTAATGCTGCAGTCTAACAAGGTGGCTCTTTTAGTTTTTGATTCCGTTATTCCCTCAATAAAGCGTTTTAAAATTTGCCCTAACTACCTGTCTGTAGACCTGGAGGCGGTCCGAAGCCTCCTCTGTGAATCTCCCAACGGCCGTCACTCTTCTCTTCTGGGGATGTGGTCGCCGCCCCCTTCGCGCTCTTTCTTCTTAAATCCGGCGCCTGCGCTGTGCGTGCCTGCCTGGGACAGGCGCAGTCTTCATTGTCCGTCATAGGTCAGATGCAGGGTGCCTGACTGCGCCTGTGCGGGCAGTGCGGCCACCCTGTTGCTGAATCCCCGCACTGTTATTCATTATGCACAGTGCGGGGCTGGGGTTCCTGGGCATGCGCACTGCGCTGTTCAGACGGTCCCCCACCTTCCAGCGTTGCCGTAATATACAGGTTTCCTTGCCAGCGTTTGGAATGAAGCAGCCGCAAATAACAACGCTGGAAGGTGGTGGAGCGTCTGAGCTGGGGGAGCGTCTGAACAGCGCAATGCGCATGCCCAGGAAGACCAAGCAAAATTTCAGTGAGAGCTGCTTGTAAGATTGCTCGAGAGGCAAATCAGAACCCCCGTTTGACTGCAAAAGACCTTCAGAAAGATTTAGCAGACTCTGGAGTTGTGGTACACTGTTCTAATGTTCAGAGACACCTGCACAAATATGGCCTTCATGTAAGAGTCATCAGGAGAAAAAGGCTCCTGCATCCTCACCATAAAATTCAGCATCAGACGTATGCAAAAGAAAATCTAACCAAGCCTAATGCATTTTGGAAACAAGTACTATGGACCGATTAGGTTAAAATAGAACTCCATCGCCACAGTGATCAATTATATGTGTGTAGGAAAAAGGGCACAGAATTTCAGGAAAAGAACATCTCACCAACCATTAAGCATGGGAGTGGATCAATCATGCTTTGGGGTTGTGTTGCAGGTAATGGCACATTTCATGGGTAGAGGGGAGAATGGATTCAATGACATTTCAACAAATTCTTGATACAAAGCATAACACCATCTGTAAAAAAAAAAAAAGAAAAAAAAAAGCTGAAGTTGAAACTAGGATGGTGTCTACAAATAGATGATCCCAAAACACACGCCAATCCACTATAGACTACCTCAAAAGCTCAAGGTTTTACAATATCTCTTTAGTCCCCTGATTTGAATATCATTGAAAATCTGTGGCTAGACCCCAATGTTCCTGTTTGCTACTATTTCTTAGGCCGGTTTCACATTAGCGTTTTGAGGAGCTGCGGACTTCCTCCGTGAAGCCCCGCCCTCACCTCCGCCTCTAGCTCCGCCTACTTCTGCATGCGGCCTGCGTACCTATCTTTAACATTAGGTACGCAGGTTGTGCCGCTGTATGCGGATGCTTCCGCATGCGTCGTTGTGATGATGCGGCGACCAGCGTAGGACGCAGCTTGTAGCAATTTCTTTTTTTCTCCGCATCGTCAAAACAACGCATGCGGAAGCATCCGCATACAGCGGCACGACCTGCGTACCTAATGCTAAAGATAGGTACGCAGGCCGCATGCAGAAGTAGGCGTAGCTAGCAGCGGAGGTGCGGCCGAGGGCGGGGCTTCACGGAGGAAGTCCGCAGCCCTCCGCATCTCAAAACGCTAGTGTGAAACTAGCCTTAATTACATTTCAAACTGAGGCAAGGGCAACTTGAAAATGCTTTTCTATCTTCTCTTTCAAATAATCTTTATTGAACATTTTGAACTTTAACGTTGCGTTTTGTAGATTATAATATGCTACTTATTCTGCCACCGATATACGTGGGTGAGATGTGTCTGAGGGATGTGATTACGAATCGCTATATAAACAATGGCGGACAGCGTTACTCAATAACTGTGCTCCTAGTCCTTATCAGCTGCGCGTGGTGATCCGGAAAGATGATGCAGTGATACATTCAACAGGTTTTATTTACAGTACCTTGGTGAGAGTGAGGACTGTAGGTTAGAGCTGTTACAGAATCACCAGATAGAGATAATAGAAGCTTCAGGTTAGAGGTAACAAGAGAATCCTTTCTCCAGCTCTGCAGCACATGTGAGATCTAAGATGGCACGGAGTACAAAACAGGAAAAGAAGGAAGAAGATAGGAGGAGCTAAAGACAGAAAGGCGTTGTGGGAAAGTTCCATAACGAATATTACAGTGTGATACAACAATGGCCAGTAGATGGCAGCAAAGTACAACAAATACAATAAATGAAAGAACTAGGTATATTAGCACTACATAAATGTCCATGTATGACTGAAAGTCTATCAGAATAAACTGAACAGCACACTACTCAATTTGGGAAGTGGGAGAGGTGGGAGGGAGGGGAGGGGAAAAGGATACTGGGAAGGGAAGAAGAGACAGGCATATAAGGTTAAACAAAGTAACTGTTGCTTAGTATCTATACCTACAAAAGGTGATAGACATGCATATGCTTAGATTTTGCTAAATCCGTAGCTTGTACCTAGGAGACCTAAAATGACCTCCATACAATGGGGGAAGGACAGGCATACAGACAAACATGCATCTTGAAGTGAAACAACCATAAAGTATGAAAAGTATGCCAGGAAATTATGATCGACCTGTCCGGTCTGGGATCACTATATGTGACCCGTTGGAGGGCAATGTCCGGTTTAGACTTAGTAATAAAGGCAAGTGGAATTAAATAACTGTCATGTGGAAACAATGTAGAACATAGATGGCGATTGAAATCTGGAGGTGTAAAATCAGGAGAGACAGCAAAAGTTCTTCCGATGTTGAAGTGTTCAGACGGAAATAAGAAGTTTTATGGTTTTAAACCGATTTGCCTCAGAAAACTAATACCTTCCTCTGGGGAGGAGACAAAAATGGATTTGGCTGCATATTTAATTTGTAAATTTGACGTTTGAGTCCAGTGGAATGTTATTTTGGCACGGAGGAGTTCTTTAGTGACTTGATGAAAAGATTTTCTCAATAGCATTGTGGTTTTTGATAGGTCCTTGAACAGGGTGATATAGTGGTAGGGAGGGAGCTGGGAGTTTTTTCGAATCTTTTGTTAGCGCCATTAATTCGTTTCTTACACGAGTTGATCGAAATGACACTATCACATCTCTTGTTGCATTTGGTGGGAGATTGATCGGTTTACGGATTCTAAAAGTCTTTTCCATCAAATTTTTACTTGTGGAAGGTGAGAAATCATTTTTGTAAAGTAGTTTTCCAATTGCGAGGGGTGGATTGACTCCGGGACCCCTCTGACTTTAAGATTATTTTCTCTTTTTATGTCCTCATAGCCACCAAGACAAGCCTTAAAGGACGATATGTCATTTTGAATTTTTTTTATAGAGTTTGAGTAAACAGATATGTCTTGAAGATTAGTAAGCAAAGGGGTCTCACTATTTTTTGCGCTAATGATCAGGTCATTGGGTGTAAGTGGGAACACGATCGGAGCGATCAGTGGTTTTGGGTAATAGTAACAATAGTTCTTTGAAGAGCTTCTTTATAAAAATCTCAGTAGCTTTGAACTCATCAGGTTGGAGAAAGTAATGACTCCCATTCCTCCCTGCATCTCCCCTAGCTCACTCTCCACATTCGATCCCATCACAGAAGACGAAGTCTCCAAGCTCCTCTCCTCTTCTCGTCCAACTACATGCACCACCGACCCCATTCCCTCACACCTCCTCCAGTCTCTCTCTCCAGTCGTCACAACTCACCTAACTACAATCTTTAATCTCTCACTCTCCTCTGGCATTTTCCCCTCCTCCTTCAAACACTCTATCATTACTCCATTACTAAAAAATACCCACCCTTGACCCATCATGTGCAAACAACTACAGACCGGTCTCCAATCTCCCCTTCATCTCAAAACTCCTGGAGCGCCTAGTCTACTCCCGCCTTACCCGTTACCTCTCCACTCATTCCCTCCTAGACCCTTCACAGTCCGGGTTCCGCCCCCTACATTCGACAGAAACTGCACTCATCAAGGTGACCAGTGACCTTCTGACAGCAAAATGTAACGGTGACCACTCTCTGCTCATTCTCCTCGATCTTTCTGCAGCTTTCGACACTGTTGACCACCCTCTCCTACTCTCTAGGCTCCAGTCATTAGGCATTAAGGACACTGCTCTCTCCTGGTTCTCTTCCTATCTTTCTGAACGCTCCTTCAGTGTTCTGTTCTCCGGCTCCACTTCATCTCCTCTTCCTCTCACTGTCGGGGTACCTCAGGGCTCAGTCCTTGGCCCCCTTCTCTTCTCCCTCTACACGGCCCCAATTGGACAGACCATCAGCAGATTTGGCTTTCAGTACCATCTTTATGCTGATGACACACAACTATACACGTCAGCCCCTGACCTTACCCCCGCTGTACTACAGAACGCCACTGACTGTCTGTCTGCAGTCGCTAACATCATGTCCGCTCTCTATCTGAATCTCAACCTCTCCAAAACTGAACAACTTCTGCTCCCGCCTTCTACTAGCCTCCCTAAATCTGACATTTCCCTCTCCGTGGGTGGCACCATAATAACGCCTAGGCAGCAGGCACGCTGTCTGGGTGTTATGTTTGACTCCGATCTCTCCTTCACCTCCCACATACAATCTCTTGCCCGCTCATGCCGCTTACACCTAAAGAACATCTCTAGAATCCGCCCTTTTCTCACCATGGAGACCACAAAAACTCTCACTGTCGCCCTAATCCACTCTCGTCTGGACTACTGCAACTCTCTATTAATTGGCCTCCCCCTCACGCGACTTTCCCCTCTCCAGTCTATCCTTAATGCAGCAGCCAGGGTCGTCCATCTGGCTAATCGTTACTCGGACGTGTCCGCTCTTCGCCAGTCATTACACTGGCTGCCCATTCATTACAGGATACAATTCAAATATTTGTTCTCACCCACAAAGCTCTCCACAGTGCGGCACCCCCTTACATCTCCTCCCTCATTTCTGTCTATCGGCCTAGCCGACCGCTGCGCTCTGCAAACGACTTTCGACTAACCTCTGCACTAATCCGTACCTCCCACTCCCGACTCCAAGACTTCTCCCGTGCTGCGCCAATCCTCTGGAATGCTCTACCCCAAGATATTAGGACCATCCACAACTTGCATAGTTTTAGGCGCTCGCTCAAAACTCATTTGTTCAGAGCGGCCTATCACGTTCCCTAATCAGTCATTTTATGTTTATGTTTGTGTGTGTGTGTAGCCCATTCACTATCTTCATCTACCCCCCACCCCATGAAGATGGCTGGACCATCATTGTAAA
This sequence comes from Ranitomeya variabilis, assembly GCF_051348905.1. NCBI lineage: Eukaryota > Metazoa > Chordata > Amphibia > Anura > Dendrobatidae > Ranitomeya > Ranitomeya variabilis. Next base: position 533,811,470 of record NC_135233.1, read on the forward strand.
TACATCATTGTAAATACACACCTGTACTTTGTATCTCCCCACCTCATTGTAGGTTGTAAGCTCTCACGAGCAGGGTCGTCTTATTTTGTCTTATTTTGCTTTATTACTGTATTGTTAACATTGTTACCTATGACTGTTGTGTTTGAAACTGTTAAACTGTAAAGCGCTGCGGAATATGTTGGCGCTATATAAATAAAGATTATTATTATTATTTTATAATGTGACCTACACCTCCTCATTCCACGTAACAGAAGTGATTTATGATGAGTCTCTGTTCAGAGATGGTCCTGTCACTTCTATGTGTCTTGCTGTACTATGAGCAGTTGCTGTCGCCTGCTATTGTGTTGTCTTGTGTCGTTTTCTATTAGCTATTCCTAATCTCTTTATGGTATCTTGCTGCACTGCATACACTCACACTAACCACTGCAACTTTCAGTGCCATTTTTCAGTCTGACACACACAGCTGTTTCATAGGAAGCACATCTACCTACCACTATGTTTTTGGCCTGAGGCAGGAAGCCCACATAGACATCCACACGGTTTTGCTATTTGTAGACTTGGTGTGACATTTTGAGTAAAGTTATCCTCAAGTGTGTATCCACCTTCTGGGGACTTTTACATATTGGTGTGGTTTTATTTTCTGAGAAACAGTAATTACTAAGTCAGTGGTCTTTTTCTGTCACTTTTTTTGTCATATGTTTATCGTCAGTTGTTTTCCTGCTTCCCAAGTTTGTTGGGTATATGCTTGTCTGTTTTGTGTGTAAATATATGTGTGTGGGTGATAAATACATACATATATATATATATATATATATATATATATATATATATATATATATATATATATATATATATATATATATATATATATATATACACATATATACACATACAGTACAGAGCAAAAGTTTGGACACACCTTCTCATTTAAATATTTTTCTGTATTTTCACACTGAAGGCATCAAAACTATGAATTGACACATGTGGAATTATATACTTAACAAAAAAGTGTGAAACAACTGAAAATATGTCTTTGATGACTGCTTTGCACACTCTTGGCATTCTCTTGATGAGCTTCAAGAGGTAGTCACCGGAAATGGTCTTCCAACAATCTTGAAGGAGTTCCCAGAGTTGCTTAGCACTTGTTGGCCCTTTTGCCTTCACTCTGCGGTCCAGCTCACCCCAAACCATCTCGATTGGGTTCAGGTCTGGTGACTGTGGAGGCCAGGTCATCTGGCGTAGTACCCCATCACTCTCCTCCTTGGTCAAATAGCCCTTACACAGCTTGGAGGTGTGTTTTGGGTCATTTTCCTGTCGAAAAATAAATGATCGTCCAACTAAACGCAAACTGGATGGAATAGCATGCCACTGCAAGATGCTGTGGTAGCCATGCTGGTTCAGTATGCCTTCAATTTTGAATAAATCCCCAACAGTGTCACCAGCAAAGCACCATCACACCTCCTCCTCCATGCTTCACGGTGGGAACCAGGCATGTAGAGTCCATTCGTTCACCTTTTTGATGTCGCACAAAGACATGGTGGTTGGAACCAAAGATCTCAAATTTGGACTCATCAGTCCAAAGCACAATTTCCACTGGTCTAATGTCCATTCCTTGTGTTCTTTAGCCCAAACAAGTCTCTTCTGCTTGTTGCCTGTCCTTAGCAGTGGTTTCCTAGCAGCTATTTTACCATGAAGGCCTGCTGCACAAAGTCTCCTCTTATCAGTTGTTGTAGAGGTGTGTCTGCTGCTAGAACTCTGTGTGGCATTGACCTGGTCTCTAATCTGAGCTGTTGTTAACCTGCGATTTCTGAGGCTGGTGACTCGGATAAACTTATCCTCAGAAGCAGAGGTGACTCTTGGTCTTCCTTTCCTGGGGCGGTCCTCATGTGAGCCAGTTTCTTTGTAGTACTTGATGGTTTTTGCCACTGCACTTGGGGACACTTTCAATGTTTGCCCAGTTTTTCGGACTGACTGACCTTCATTTCTTAAAGTAATGATGGCCAGTCTATTCAGTAGGACTATCAGCTGTGTATCCAGCAGACTTCTGCACAACACAACTGATGGTCCCAACCCCATTTATAAGGCAAGAAATCCCACTTATTAACCCCTTTCTGACCTCGGACGGGATAGTACATCCGAGGTCAGATCCCCCTGCTTTGATGCAGGGCTCCGCGGTGAGCCTGCATCAAAGCCGGGACATGTCAGCTGTTTTGAACAGCTGACATGTGCCCGCAATAGCGGCGGGTGAAATCGCGATTCACCCGCCGCTATTAACTAGTTAAATGCCGCTGTCAAACGCAGACAGCGGCATTAAACCGGCGCTGCCGGGCGGTCGGAAATGAGCGCATCGCCGACCCCCGTCACATGATCGCAGGTCGGCGATGCTTCTGAATAGTAACCATAGAGGTCCTTGAGACTTCTATGGTTACTGATCCCCGGCAGCTGTGAGCGCCACCCTGTGGTCGGCTCTCATAGCACACCTGCATTTCAGCTACATAGCAGCGATCATCAGATCGCTGCTATGTAGCTGAAATGCAGGTGTATATGTATGCAGAGCCGATCGCGTTGTGCCAGCTTCTAGCCTCCCATGGAGGCTATTGAAGCATGGCAAAAGTAAAGAAAAAAAAGTAAAAAAAAAAAAAAAAAAATGTAAAAAAATAAAAAAATTTAAATCACCCCCCTTTCGCCCCATTCAAAATAAATCAATAAAAAAAATAATCAAACCTACACATATTTGGTATCGCCGCGTTCAGAATCGCCCGATCTATCAATTAAAAATAAGCATTAACCTGATCGCTAAACGGCGTAACAAGAAAAAAATTCGAAACGCCAGAATTACGTTTTTTTGGTCGCCACGACATTGCATTAAAATGCAATAACAGGCGATCAAAAGAACGTATCTGCACCGAAATGGTATCATTAAAAACGCCAGCTCGGCACACAAAAAATAAGCCCTCAACCGACCCCAGATCATGAAAAATGGAGACGCTACGAGTATCGGGAAAATGGCGCAATTTTTTTTTTTTTTTTTTTTTTTTTTTTTTAGCAAAGTTTGGAATTTTTTTTCACCACTTAGATAAAAAATAACCTAGTCATGTTAGACATCTATGAACTCGTACTGACCTGGAGAATCATAATGGCTGGTCAGTTTTAGCATTTAGTGAACCTAGCAAAAAAGCCAAACAAAAAACAAGTGTGGGAGTGCACTTTTTTGCAATTTCACCGCACTTGGAATTTTTTTCCCGTTTTCCAGTACACGACATGGTAAAACCAATGATGTCGTTCAAAAGTACAACTC